>NW_028142961.1:600000-878000 GCF_977018435.1 Lepisma saccharinum | reverse complement strand
TGTAGTTTTTGACCTTATCTGGAACCTCCCATCTGAAAATTTGAAAATTCCTAAAAAATCCGTCCAAAATCTTGATGACCCCAATCTCTTGTTTTGTACTTTTTTTCCACGTGTCTCGACCTCCAATGTATCCCTGCAAAGTTTGGTGAAGATCTGAGTATGTAGTTTTTGACCTTATATGGAACCTCCTATCTGAAAATTTGAAAATTCTTAAAAAATTCGTCCAAAATCTTGATGTCACCAATCCTATGTTTTGTATGTTTTTTCCACGTGTCTTGACATCCAATGTATCCATGCAAAGTTTGGTGAAGATCTGAGTTTGTCGTTTTTGACCTTATCTGGAACCTCCCATCTGAAAATTTGAAAATTCTTAAAAAATTCGTCGAAAATCTTGATGTCTCCGATCTCTTGTTTTGTACGTTTTTTCCACGTGTCTTGACATGCAAAGTATTCCTGCAAAGTTTGGTGAAGATCTGAGTATGTAGTTTTTGACCTCATCTGGAACCTCCTATCTGAAAATTTGAAAATTCTTAAAAAATTCGTCCAAAATCTTGATGTCTCCAATCTCTTGTTTTGTACGTTTTTTCCACGTGTCTTGACATCCAATGTATCCCTGCAATGTTTGGTGAAGATCTGAGTATGTAGTTTTTGACCTTATCTGGAACCTCCCATCTGAAAATTTGAAAATTCCTAAAAAATCCGTCCAAAATCTTGATGACCCCAATCTCTTGTTTTGTACTTTTTTTCCACGTGTCTTGACATCCAATGTATCCCTGCAAAGTTTGGTGAAGATCTGAGTATGTAGTTTTTGATCTTATCTGGAACCTCCTATCTGAAAATTTGAAAATTCTTAAAAAATTCGTCCAAAATCTTGATGTCTCCAATCTCTTGTTTTGTACGTTTTTTCCAGGTGTCTTGATATCCAATGTATCCCTGCAAAGTTTGGTGAAGATCTGAGTATGTTGTTTTTGACCTTATCTGGAACATCCTTTCTGAAAATTTGAAAATTGTTAAAAAATTCGTCCAAAATCTTGATGTCTCCTATCTCTTGTTTTGTACGTTTTTTCCACGTGTCTTGACATCCAATGTATCCCTGCAAAGTTTGGTGAAGATCTGAGTATGTAGTTTTTGACCTTATCTGGAACCTCCCATCTGAAAATTTGAAAATTCTTAAAAAATTCGACCAATATCTTGATGTCTCCAATCTCTTGTTTTGTACGTTTTTTCCACGTGTCTTGACACATAATGTATCCATGCAAAGTTTGGTGAAGATCTGAGTATGTAGTTTTTGACCTTATATGGAACCTCCTATCTGAAAATTTGAAAATTCTTAAAAAATTCGTCCAAAATCTTGATGTCTCCAATCTCTTGTTTTGTACGTTTTTTCCACGTGTCTTGACATCCAATGTATCCCTGCAAAGTTTGGTGAAGATCTGAGTATGTAGTTTTTGACCTTATCTGGAACCTCCCATCTGAAAATTTGAAAATTCCTAAAAAATCCGTGCAAAATCTTGATGACCCCAATCTCTTGTTTTGTACGTTTTTTCCACGTGTCTTGACATCCAATGTATCCATGCAAAGTTTGGTGAAGATCTGAGTATGTCGTTTTTGACCTTATCTGGAACCTCCCATCTGAAAATTTGAAAATTCTTAAAAAATTCGTCGAAAATCTTGATGTCTCCAATCTTTTGTTTTGTACGTTTTATCCACGTGTCTTGACATGCAAAGTATCCCTGCAACGTTTGGTGAAGATCTGAGTATGTAGTTTTTGACCTTATCTGGAACCTCCCATCTGAAAATTTGAAAATTCCTAAAAAATCCGTCCAAAATCTTGATGACCCCAATCTCTTGTTTTGTACGTTTTTTCCACGTGTCTTGACATCCAATGTATCCCTGCAAAGTTTGGTGAAGATCTGAGTATGTAGTTTTTGACCTCATCTGGAACCTCCTATCTGAAAATTTGAAAATTCTTAAAAAATTCGTCCAAAATCTTGATGTCTCCAATCTCTTGTTTTGTACGTTTTTTCCACGTGTCTTGATATCCAATGTATCCCTGCAAAGTTTGGTGAAGATCTGAGTATGTCGTTTTTGACCTTATCTGGAACATCCTTTCTGAAAATTTGAAAATTGTTAAAAAATTCGTCCAAAATCTTGATGTCTCCTATCTCTTGTTTTGTACGTTTTTTCCACGTGTCTTGACATCCAATGTATCCCTGCAAAGTTTGGTGAAGATCTGAGTATGTAGTTTTTGACCTTATCTGGAACCTCCCATCTGAAAATTTGAAAATTCTTAAAAAATTCGACCAAAATCTTGATGTCTCCAATCTCTTCTTTTGTACGTTTTTTCCACATGTCTTGACACATAATGTATCCATGCAAAGTTTGGTGAAAATCTGAGTATGTAGTTTTTGACTTTATATGGAACCTCCTATCTGAAAATTTGAAAATTCTTAAAAAATTTGACCAAAATCTTGATGTCCCCAATCCTATGTTTTGTATGTTTTTTCCACGTGTCTTGACATCCAATGTATCCCTGCAGAGTTTGGTGAAGATCTGAGTATGTAGTTTTTGACCTTATCTGGAACCTCCCATCTGAAAATTTGAAAATTCTTAAAAAATTCGTCGAAAATCTTGATGTCTCCAATCTCTTGTTTTGTACGTTTTTTCCACGTGTCTTGACATGCAAAGTATCCCTGCAACGTTTGGTGAAGATCTGAGTATGTAGTTTTTGACCTTATCTGGAACCTCCTATCTGAAAATTTGAAAATTCTTAAAAAATTCGTCCAAAATCTTGATGTCTCCAATCTCTTGTTTTGTACGTTTTTTCCACGTGTCTTGACATCCAATGTATCCCTGCAATGTTTGGTGAAGATCTGAGTATGTAGTTTTTGACCTTATATGGAACCTCCTATCTGAAAATTTGAAAATTCTTAAAAAATTCGTCCAAAATCTTGATGTCTCCAATCTTTTGTTTTGTACGTTCTTTCCACGTGTCTTGACATCCAATGTATCCCTGCAATGTTTGGTGAAGATCTGAGTATGTAGTTTTTGACCTTATATGGAACCTCCTATCTGAAAATTTGAAAATTCTTAAAAAAATTTAACAAAATCTTGATGTCCCCAATCCTATGTTTTGTATGTTTTTTCCACGTGTCTTGACATACAATGTATCCCTGCAGAGTTTGGTGAAGATCTGAGTATGTAGTTTTTGACCTTATCTGGAACCTCCCATCTGAAAATTTGAAAATTCCTAAAAAATCCGTCCAAAATTTTGTTGACCCCAATCTCTTGTTTTGTACGTTTTTTCCACGTGTCTTGACATCCAATGTATCCCTGCAAAGTTTGGTGAAGATCTGAGTATGTAGTTTTTGACCTTATCTGGAACCGCATTTCTGAAAATTTGAAAATTCTTAAAAAAATCGTCCAAAATCTTGATGTCTCCAATCTCTTGTTTTGTACGTTTTTTCCACGTGTCTTGACATCCAATGTATCCCTGCAAAGTTTGGTGAAGATCTGAGTATGTAGTTTTTGACCTTATCTGGAACCTCCTATCTGAAAATTTGAAAATTCTTAAAAAATTCGTCCAAAATCTTGATGTCTCCAATCTCTTGTTTTGTACGTTTTTTCCACGTGTCTTGACATCCAATGTATCCCTGCAAAGTTTGGTGAAGATCTGAGTACGTCGTTTTTGACCTTATCTGGAACATCCTTTCTGAAAATTTGAAAATTGTTAAAAAATTCGTCCAAAATCTTGATGTCTCCTATCTCTTGTTTTGTACGTTTTTTCCACGTGTCGTGACATCCAATGTATCCCTGCAAAGTTTGGTGAAGATCTGAGTATGTAGTTTTTGACCTTATATGGAACCTCCTATCTGAAAATTTGAAAATTCTTAAAAAATTCGACCAAAATCTTGATGTCCCCAATCCTATGTTTTGTATGTTTTTTCCACGTGTCTTGACATCCAATGTATCCATGCAAAGTTTGGTGAAGATCTGAGTATGTAGTTTTTGACCTTATCTGGAACCTCCCATCTGAAAATTTGAAAATTCTTAAAAAATTCGTCGAAAATCTTGATGTCTCCAATCTCTTGTTTTGTACGTTTTTTCCACGTGTCTTGACATGCAAAGTATCCCTGCAACGTTTGGTGAAGATCTGAGTATGTAGTTTTTGACCTTATCTGGAACCTCCTATCTGAAAATTTGAAAATTCTTAAAAAATTCGTCCAAAATCTTGATGTCTCCAATCTCTTGTTTTGTACGTTTTTTCCACGTGTCTTGACATCCAATGTATCCCTGCAATGTTTGGTGAAGATCTGAGTATGTAGTTTTTGACCTTATATGGAGCCTCCTATCTGAAAATTTGAAAATTCTTAAAAAATTCGTCCAAAATCTTGATGTCTCCAATCTCTTGTTTTGTACGTTCTTTCCACGTGTCTTGACATCCAATGTATCCCTGCAAAGTTTGGTGAAGATCTGAGTATGTAGTTTTTGACCTTATCTGGAACCTCCCATCTGAAAATTTGAAAATTCTTAAAAAATTCGACCAAAATCTTGATGTCTCCAATCTTTTGTTTTGTACGTTTTTTAAACGTGTCTTGACACATAATGTATCCCTGCAGAGTTTGGTGAAGATCTGAGTATGTAGTTTTTGACCTTATATGGAACCTCCTATCTGAAAATTTGAAAATTCTTAAAAAATTCGTCCAAAATCTTGATGTCTCCAATCTCTTGTTTTGTACGTTTTTTCCACGTGTCTTGACATCCAATGTATCCCTGCAAAGTTTGGTGAAGATCTGAGTATGTAGTTTTTGACCTTATCTGGAACCTCCCATCTGAAAATTTGAAAATTCCTAAAAAATCCGTGCAAAATCTTGATGACCCCAATCTCTTGTTTTGTACGTTTTTTCCACGTGTCTTGACATCCAATGTATTCCTGCAATGTTTGGTGAAGATCTGAGTATGTAGTTTTTGACCTTATATGGAACCTCCTATCTGAAAATTTGAAAATTCTTAAAAAATTCGACCAAAATCTTGATGTTCCGAATCCTATGTTTTGTATGTTTTTTCCACGTGTCTTGACATCCAATGTATCCATGCAAAGTTTGGTGAAGATCTGAGTATGTAGTTTTTGACCTTATATTGAACCTCCCATCTGAAAATTTGAAAATTCTTAAAAAATTCGTCCAAAATCTTGATGACCCCAATCTCTTGTTTTGTACGTTTTTTCCACGTGTCTTGACATCCAAAGTATCCCTGCAAAGTTTGGTGAAGATCTGAGTCTGTAGTTTTTGACCTTATATTGAACCTCCCATCTGAAATTTTGAAAATTCTTAAAAAATTCGTCCAAAATCTTGATGTCTCCAATCTCTTGTTTTGTACGTTTTTTCCACGTGTCTTGACATCCAATGTATCCATGCAAAGTTTGGTGAAGATCTGAGTATGTCGTTTTTGACCTTATCTGGAACATCCTTTCTGAAAATTTGAAAATTGTTAAAAAATTCGTCCAAAATCTTGATGTCTCCTATCTCTTGTTTTGTACGTTTTTTCCACGTGTCTTGACATCCAATGTATCCCTGCAAAGTTTGGTGAAGATCTGAGTATGTAGTTTTTGACCTTATCTGGAACCTCCCATCTGAAAATTTGAAAATTCTTAAAAAATTCGACCAATATCTTGATGTCTCCAATCTCTTGTTTTGTACGTTTTTTCCACGTGTCTTGACATCCAATGTATTCCTGCAATGTTTGGTGGAGATCTGAGTATGTAGTTTTAGACCTTATCTGGAACCTCCTATCTGAAAATTTGAAAATTCTTCAAAAATTCGTCCAAAATCTTGATGTCTCCAATCTCTTGTTTTGTACGTTTTTTCCACGTGTCTCGACCTCCAATGGATCCCTGCAAAGTTTGGTGAAGATCTGAGTATGTCGTTTTAGACCTTATCTGGAACATCCTTTCTGAAAATTTGAAAATTGTTAAAAAATTCGTCCAAAATCTTGATGTCTCCAATCTCTTTTTTGTACGTTTTTTCCACGTGTCTTGACATCCAATGTATCCCTGCAAAGTTTGGTGAAGATCTGAGTATGTAGTTTTTGACCTTATCTGGAACCTCCCATCTGAAAATTTGAAAATTCTTAAAAAATTCGACCAAAATCTTGATGTCTCCAATCTTTTGTTTTGTACGTTTTTTCCACGTGTCTTGACACATAATGTATCCATGCAAAGTTTGGTGAAGATCTGAGTATGTAGTTTTTGACCTTATATGGAACCTCCTATCTGAAAATTTGAAAATTCTTAAAAAATTCGTCCAAAATTTTGATGTCTCCAATCTCTTGTTTTGTACGTTTTTTCCACGTGTCTTGACATCCAATGTATCCCTGCAATGTTTGGTGAAGATCTGAGTATGTAGTTTTTGACCTTATATGGAACCTCCTATCTGAAAATTTGAAAATTCTTAAAAAATTCGACCAAAATCCTGATGTCTCCAATCTCTTGTTTTGTACGTTTTTTCCACGTGTCTTGACATCCAATGTATCCCTGCAAAGTTTGGTGAAGATCTGAGTATGTAGTTTTTGACCTTATATTGAACCTCCCATCTGAAAATTTGAAAATTCTTAAAAAATTCGTCCAAAATCTTGCTGTCTCCAATCTCTTGTTTTGTACGTTTTTTCCACGTGTCTTGATATCCAATGTATCCCTGCAAAGTTTGGTGAAGATCTGAGTATGTAGTTTTTGACCTTATATGGAACCTCCTATCTGAAAATTTGAAAATTCTTAAAAAATTCGACCAAAATCTTGATGTTCCGAATCCTATGTTTTGTATGTTTTTTCCACGTGTCTTGACATGCAAAGTATTCCTGCAAAGTTTGGTGAAGATCTGAGTATGTAGTTTTTGACCTTATCTGGAACCTCCTATCTGAAAATTTGAAAATTCTTAAAAAATTCGTCGAAAATCTTGATGTCTCCGATCTCTTGTTTTGTACGTTTTTTCCACGTGTCTTGACATGCAAAGTATTCCTGCAAAGTTTGGTGAAGATCTGAGTATGTAGTTTTTGACCTTATCTGGAACCTCCCATCTGAAAATTTGAAAATTCCTAAAAAATCCGTCCAAAATCTTGATGACCCCAATCTCTTGTTTTGTACGTTTTTTCCACGTGTCTTGACATCCAATGTATCCCTGCAATGTTTGGTGAAGATCTGAGTATGTCGTTTTTGACCTTATCTGGAAATTCCCATCTGAAAATTTGAAAATTCTTAAAAAATTCGTCGAAAATCTTGATGTCTCCAATCTTTTGTTTTGTACGTTTTTTCCACGTGTCTTGACATGCAAAGTATCCCTGCAACGTTTGGTGAAGATCTGAGTATGTAGTTTTTGACCTTATCTGGAACCTCCTATCTGAAAATTTGAAAATTCTTCAAAAATTCTTCGAAAATCTTGATGTCTCCAATCTCTTGTTTTGTACGTTTTTTCCACGTGTCTTGACATCCAATGTATTCCTGCAATGTTTGGTGGAGATCTGAGTATGTAGTTTTAGACCTTATCTGGAACCTCCTATCTGAAAATTTGAAAATTCTTCAAAAATTCGTCGAAAATCTTGATGTCTCCAATCTATTTTTTGTACGTTTTTTCCACGTGTCTTGACATCCAATGTATCCCTGCAAAGTTTGGTGATGATCTGAGTATGTCGTTTTTGACCTTATCTGGAACATCCTTTCTGAAAATTTGAAAATTCTTAAAAAATTCGTCGAAAATCTTGATGTCTCCAATCTCTTGTTTTGTACGTTTTTTCCACGTGTCTTGACATCCAATGTATCCCTGCAAAGTTTGGTGAAGATCTGAGTATGTAGTTTTTGACCTTATATGGAACCTCCTATCTGAAAATTTGAAAATTCTTAAAAAATTCGTCCAAAATCTTGATGTCTCCAATCTCTTGTTTTGTACGTTTTTTCCACGTGTCTCGACCTCCAATGGATCCCTGCAAAGTTTGGTGAAGATCTGAGTATGTCGTTTTTGACCTTATCTGGAACCTCCCATCTGAAAATTTGAAAATTCCTAAAAAATCCGTCCAAAATCTTGATGACCCCAATCTCTTGTTTTGTACTTTTTTTCCACGTGTCTCGACCTCCAATGTATCCCTGCAAAGTTTGGTGAAGATCTGAGTATGTAGTTTTTGACCTTATATGGAACCTCCTATCTGAAAATTTGAAAATTCTTAAAAAATTCGTCCAAAATCTTGATGTCACCAATCCTATGTTTTGTATGTTTTTTCCACGTGTCTTGACATCCAATGTATCCATGCAAAGTTTGGTGAAGATCTGAGTATGTCGTTTTTGACCTTATCTGGAACCTCCCATCTGAAAATTTGAAAATTCTTAAAAAATTCGTCGAAAATCTTGATGTCTCCGATCTCTTGTTTTGTACGTTTTTTCCACGTGTCTTGACATGCAAAGTATTCCTGCAAAGTTTGGTGAAGATCTGAGTATGTAGTTTTTGACCTCATCTGGAACCTCCTATCTGAAAATTTGAAAATTCTTAAAAAATTCGTCCAAAATCTTGATGTCTCCAATCTCTTGTTTTGTACGTTTTTTCCACGTGTCTTGACATCCAATGTATCCCTGCAATGTTTGGTGAAGATCTGAGTATGTAGTTTTTGACCTTATCTGGAACCTCCCATCTGAAAATTTGAAAATTCCTAAAAAATCCGTCCAAAATCTTGATGACTCCAATCTCTTGTTTTGTACTTTTTTCCACGTGTCTTGACATCCAATGTATCCCTGCAAAGTTTGGTGAAGATCTGAGTATGTAGTTTTTGATCTTATCTGGAACCTCCTATCTGAAAATTTGAAAATTCTTAAAAAATTCGTCCAAAATCTTGATGTCTCCAATCTCTTGTTTTGTACGTTTTTTCCACGTGTCTTGATATCCAATGTATCCCTGCAAAGTTTGGTGAAGATCTGAGTATGTTGTTTTTGACCTTATCTGGAACATCCTTTCTGAAAATTTGAAAATTGTTAAAAAATTCGTCCAAAATCTTGATGTCTCCTATCTCTTGTTTTGTACGTTTTTTCCACGTGTCTTGACATCCAATGTATCCCTGCAAAATTTGGTGAAGATCTGAGTATGTAGTTTTTGACCTTATCTGGAACCTCCCATCTGAAAATTTGAAAATTCTTAAAAAATTCGACCAATATCTTGATGTCTCCAATCTCTTGTTTTGTACGTTTTTTCCACGTGTCTTGACACATAATGTATCCATGCAAAGTTTGGTGAAGATCTGAGTATGTAGTTTTTGACCTTATATGGAACCTCCTATCTGAAAATTTAAAAATTCTTAAAAAATTCGTCCAAAATCTTGATGTCTCCAATCTCTTGTTTTGTACGTTTTTTCCACGTGTCTTGACATCCAATGTATCCCTGCAAAGTTTGGTGAAGATCTGAGTATGTAGTTTTTGACCTTATCTGGAACCTCCCATCTGAAAATTTGAAAATTCTTAAAAAATTCGACCAAAATCTTGATGTCTCCAATCTTTTGTTTTGTACGTTTTTTCCACGTGTCTTGACACATAATGTATCCATGCAAAGTTTGGTGAAGATCTGAGTATGTAGTTTTTGACCTTATATGGAACCTCCAATCTGAAAATTTGAAAATTCTTAAAAAATTCGTCCAAAATCTTGATGTCTCCAATCTCTTGTTTTGTACGTTTTTTCCACGTGTCTTGACATCCAATGTATCCCTGCAAAGTTTGGTGAAGATCTGAGTATGTAGTTTTTGACCTTATCTGGAACCTCCCATCTGAAAATTTGAAAATTCCTAAAAAATCCGTGCAAAATCTTGATGACCCCAATCTCTTGTTTTGTACGTTTTTTCCACGTGTCTTGACATCCAATGTATCCATGCAAAGTTTGGTGAAGATCTGAGTATGTCGTTTTTGACCTTATCTGGAACCTCCCATCTGAAAATTTGAAAATTCTTAAAAAATTCGTCGAAAATCTTGATGTCTCCAATCTTTTGTTTTGTACGTTTTATCCACGTGTCTTGACATGCAAAGTATCCCTGCAACGTTTGGTGAAGATCTGAGTATGTAGTTTTTGACCTTATCTGGAACCTCCCATCTGAAAATTTGAAAATTCCTAAAAAATCCGTCCAAAATCTTGATGACCCCAATCTCTTGTTTTGTACGTTTTTTCCACGTGTCTTGACATCCAATGTATCCCTGCAAAGTTTGGTGAAGATCTGAGTATGTAGTTTTTGACCTTATCTGGAACCTCCTATCTGAAAATTTGAAAATTCTTAAAAAATTCGTCCAAAATCTTGATGTCTCCAATCTCTTGTTTTGTACGTTTTTTCCACGTGTCTTGATATCCAATGTATCCCTGCAAAGTTTGGTGAAGATCTGAGTATGTCGTTTTTGACCTTATCTGGAACATCCTTTCTGAAAATTTGAAAATTGTTAAAAAATTCGTCCAAAATCTTGATGTCTCCTATCTCTTGTTTTGTACGTTTTTTCCACGTGTCTTGACATCCAATGTATCCCTGCAAAGTTTGGTGAAGATCTGAGTATGTAGTTTTTGACCTTATCTGGAACCTCCCATCTGAAAATTTGAAAATTCTTAAAAAATTCGACCAAAATCTTGATGTCTCCAATCTCTTCTTTTGTACGTTTTTTCCACGTGTCTTGACACATAATGTATCCATGCAAAGTTTGGTGAAGATCTGAGTATGTAGCTTTTGACCTTATATGGAACCTCCTATCTGAAAATTTGAAAATTCTTAAAAAATTTGACCAAAATCTTGATGTCCCCAATCCTATGTTTTGTATGTTTTTTCCACGTGTCTTGACATCCAATGTATCCCTGCAGAGTTTGGTGAAGATCTGAGTATGTAGTTTTTGACCTTATCTGGAACCTCCCATCTGAAAATTTGAAAATTCTTAAAAAATTCGTCGAAAATCTTGATGTCTCCAATCTCTTGTTTTGTACGTTTTTTCCACGTGTCTTGACATGCAAAGTATCCCTGCAACGTTTGGTGAAGATCTGAGTATGTAGTTTTTGACCTTATCTGGAACCTCCTATCTGAAAATTTGAAAATTCTTAAAAAATTCGTCCAAAATCTTGATGTCTCCAATCTCTTGTTTTGTACGTTTTTTCCACGTGTCTTGACATCCAATGTATCCCTGCAATGTTTGGTGAAGATCTGAGTATGTAGTTTTTGACCTTATATGGAACCTCCTATCTGAAAATTCTTAAAAAATTCGTCCAAAATCTTGATGTCTCCAATCTCTTGTTTTGTACGTTCTTTCCACGTGTCTTGACATCCAATGTATCCCTGCAATGTTTGGTGAAGATCTGAGTATGTAGTTTTTGACCTTATATGGAACCTCCTATCTGAAAATTTGAAAATTCTTAAAAAAATTTAACAAAATCTTGATGTCCCCAATCCTATGTTTTGTATGTTTTTTCCACGTGTCTTGACATACAATGTATCCCTGCAGAGTTTGGTGAAGATCTGAGTATGTAGTTTTTGACCTTATCTGGAACCTCCCATCTGAAAATTTGAAAATTCCTAAAAAATCCGTCCAAAATTTTGTTGACCCCAATCTCTTGTTTTGTACGTTTTTTCCACGTGTCTTGACATCCAATGTATCCCTGCAAAGTTTGGTGAAGATCTGAGTATGTAGTTTTTGACCTTATCTGGAACCGCATTTCTGAAAATTTGAATATTCTTAAAAAAATCGTCCAAAATCTTGATGTCTCCAATCTCTTGTTTTGTACGTTCTTTCCACGTGTCTTGACATCCAATGTATCCCTGCAATGTTTGGTGAAGATCTGAGTATGTAGTTTTTGACCTTATATGGAACCTCCTATCTGAAAATTTGAAAATTCTTAAAAAAATTTAACAAAATCTTGATGTCCCCAATCCTATGTTTTGTATGTTTTTTCCACGTGTCTTGACATACAATGTATCCCTGCAGAGTTTGGTGAAGATCTGAGTATGTAGTTTTTGACCTTATCTGGAACCTCCCATCTGAAAATTTGAAAATTCCTAAAAAATCCGTCCAAAATTTTGTTGACCCCAATCTCTTGTTTTGTACGTTTTTTCCACGTGTCTTGACATCCAATGTATCCCTGCAAAGTTTGGTGAAGATCTGAGTATGTAGTTTTTGACCTTATCTGGAACCTCCTATCTGAAAATTCGAAAATTCTTAAAAAATTCGTCCAAAATCTTGATGTCTCCAATCTCTTGTTTTGTACGTTTTTTCCACGTGTCTTGATATCCAATGTATCCCTGCAAAGTTTGGTGAAGATCTGAGTACGTCGTTTTTGACCTTATCTGGAACATCCTTTCTGAAAATTTGAAAATTGTTAAAAAATTCGTCCAAAATCTTGATGTCTCCTATCTCTTGTTTTGTACGTTTTTTCCACGTGTCTTGACATCCAATGTATCCCTGCAAAGTTTGGTGAAGATCTGAGTATGTAGTTTTTGACCTTATCTGGAACCTCCCATCTGAAAATTTGAAAATTCTTAAAAAATTCGACCAAAATCTTGATGTCTCCAATCTCTTGTTTTGTACGTTTTTTCCACGTGTCTTGACACATAATGTATCCATGCAAAGTTTGGTGAAGATCTGAGTATGTAATTTTTGACCTTATATGGAACCTCCTATCTGAAAATTTGAAAATTCTTAAAAAATTTGACCAAAATCTTGATGTCCCCAATCCTATGTTTTGTATGTTTTTTCCACGTGTCTTGACATCCAATGTATCCATGCAAAGTTTGGTGAAGATCTGAGTATGTAGTTTTTGACCTTATCTGGAACCTCCCATCTGAAAATTTGAAAATTCTTAAAAAATTCGTCGAAAATCTTGATGTCTCCAATCTCTTGTTTTGTACGTTTTTTCCACGTGTCTTGACATGCAAAGTATCCCTGCAACGTTTGGTGAAGATCTGAGTATGTAGTTTTTGACCTTATCTGGAACCTCCTATCTGAAAATTTGAAAATTCTTCAAAAATTCGTCCAAAATCTTGATGTCTCCAATCTCTTGTTTTGTACGTTTTTTCCACGTGTCTTGACATCCAATGTATCCCTGCAATGTTTGGTGAAGATCTGAGTATGTAGTTTTTGACCTTATATGGAGCCTCCTATCTGAAAATTTGAAAATTCTTAAAAAATTCGTCCAAAATCTTGATGTCTCCAATCTCTTGTTTTGTACGTTCTTTCCACGTGTCTTGACATCCAATGTATCCCTGCAAAGTTTGGTGAAGATCTGAGTATGTAGTTTTTGACCTTATCTGGAACCTCCCATCTGAAAATTTGAAAATTCTTAAAAAATTCGACCAAAATCTTGATGTCTCCAATCTCTTGTTTTGTACGTTTTTTCCACGTGTCTTGACACATAATGTATCCATGCAAAGTTTGGTGAAGATCTGAGTATGTAATTTTTGACCTTATATGGAACCTCCTATCTGAAAATTTGAAAATTCTTAAAAAATTTGACCAAAATCTTGATGTCCCCAATCCTATGTTTTGTATGTTTTTTCCACGTGTCTTGACATCCAATGTATCCATGCAAAGTTTGGTGAAGATCTGAGTATGTAGTTTTTGACCTTATCTGGAACCTCCCATCTGAAAATTTGAAAATTCTTAAAAAATTCGTCGAAAATCTTGATGTCTCCAATCTCTTGTTTTGTACGTTTTTTCCACGTGTCTTGACATGCAAAGTATCCCTGCAACGTTTGGTGAAGATCTGAGTATGTAGTTTTTGACCTTATCTGGAACCTCCTATCTGAAAATTTGAAAATTCTTCAAAAATTCGTCCAAAATCTTGATGTCTCCAATCTCTTGTTTTGTACGTTTTTTCCACGTGTCTTGACATCCAATGTATCCCTGCAATGTTTGGTGAAGATCTGAGTATGTAGTTTTTGACCTTATATGGAGCCTCCTATCTGAAAATTTGAAAATTCTTAAAAAATTCGTCCAAAATCTTGATGTCTCCAATCTCTTGTTTTGTACGTTCTTTCCACGTGTCTTGACATCCAATGTATCCCTGCAATGTTTGGTGAAGATCTGAGTATGTAGTTTTTGACCTTATATGGAACCTCCTATCTGAAAATTTGAAAATTCTTAAAAGAATTTAACAAAATCTTGATGTCCCCAATCCTATGTTTTGTATGTTTTTTCCACGTGTCTTGACATACAATGTATCCCTGCAGAGTTTGGTGAAGATCTGAGTATGTAGTTTTTGACCTTATCTGGAACCTCCCATCTGAAAATTTGAAAATTCCTAAAAAATCCGTCCAAAATCTTGTTGACCCGAATCTCTTGTTTTGTACGTTTTTTCCACGTGTCTTGACATCCAATGTATCCCTGCAAAGTTTGGTGAAGATCTGAGTATGTAGTTTTTGACCTTATCTGGAACCGCATTTCTGAAAATTTGAAAATTTTTAAAAAAATCGTCCAAAATCTTGATGTCTCCAATCTCTTGTTTTGTACGTTTTTTCCACGTGTCTTGACATCCAATGTATCCCTGCAAAGTTTGGTGAAGATCTGAGTATGTAGTTTTTGACCTTATATGGAACCTCCTATCTGAAAATTTGAAAATTCTTAAAAAATTCGTCCAAAATCTTGATGTCTCCAATCTCTTGTTTTGTACGTTTTTTCCACGTGTCTCGACCTCCAATGGATCCCTGCAAAGTTTGGTGAAGATCTGAGTATGTCGTTTTTGACCTTATCTGGAACCTCCCATCTGAAAATTTGAAAATTCTTAAAAAATTCGTCGAAAATCTTGATGTCTCCGATCTCTTGTTTTGTACGTTTTTTCCACGTGTCTTGACATGCAAAGTATTCCTGCAAAGTTTGGTGAAGATCTGAGTATGTAGTTTTTGACCTCATCTGGAACCTCCTATCTGAAAATTTGAAAATTCTTAAAAAATTCGTCCAAAATTTTGATGTCTCCAATCTCTTGTTTTGTACGTTTTTTCCACGTTTCTTGACATCCAATGTATCCCTGCAATGTTTGGTGAAGATCTGAGTATGTAGTTTTTGACCTTATATGGAACCTCCTATCTGAAAATTTGAAAATTCTTAAAAAATTCGACCAAAATCTTGATGTCTCCAATCTCTTGTTTTGTACGTTTTTTCCACGTGTCTTGACATCCAATGTATCCCTGCAAAGTTTGGTGAAGATCTGAGTATGTAGTTTTTGACCTTATATTGAACCTCCCATCTGAAAATTTGAAAATTCTTAAAAAATTCGTCCAAAATCTTGCTGTCTCCAATCTCTTGTTTTGTACGTTTTTTCCACGTGTCTTGATATCCAATGTATCCCTGCAAAGTTTGGTGAAGATCTGAGTATGTAGTTTTTGACCTTATATGGAACCTCCTATCTGAAAATTTGAAAATTCTTAAAAAATTCGACCAAAATCTTGATGTTCCGAATCCTATGTTTTGTATGTTTTTTCCACGTGTCTTGACATGCAAAGTATTCCTGCAAAGTTTGGTGAAGATCTGAGTATGTAGTTTTTGACCTTATCTGGAACCTCCTATCTGAAAATTTGAAAATTCTTAAAAAATTCGTCGAAAATCTTGATGTCTCCGATCTCTTGTTTTGTACGTTTTTTCCACGTGTCTTGACATGCAAAGTATTCCTGCAAAGTTTGGTGAAGATCTGAGTATGTAGTTTTTGACCTTATCTGGAACCTCCCATCTGAAAATTTGAAAATTCCTAAAAAATCCGTCCAAAATCTTGATGACCCCAATCTCTTGTTTTGTACGTTTTTTCCACGTGTCTTGACATCCAATGTATCCCTGCAATGTTTGGTGAAGATCTGAGTATGTCGTTTTTGACCTTATCTGGAACCTCCCATCTGAAAATTTGAAAATTCTTAAAAAATTCGTCGAAAATCTTGATGTCTCCAATCTTTTGTTTTGTACGTTTTTTCCACGTGTCTTGACATGCAAAGTATCCCTGCAACGTTTGGTGAAGATCTGAGTATGTAGTTTTTGACCTTATCTGGAACCTCCTATCTGAAAATTTGAAAATTCTTCAAAAATTCTTCGAAAATCTTGATGTCTCCAATCTCTTGTTTTGTACGTTTTTTCCACGTGTCTTGACATCCAATGTATTCCTGCAATGTTTGGTGGAGATCTGAGTATGTAGTTTTAGACCTTATCTGGAACCTCCTATCTGAAAATTTGAAAATTCTTCAAAAATTCGTCGAAAATCTTGATGTCTCCAATCTATTTTTTGTACGTTTTTTCCACGTGTCTTGACATCCAATGTATCCCTGCAAAGTTTGGTGATGATCTGAGTATGTCGTTTTTGACCTTATCTGGAACATCCTTTCTGAAAATTTGAAAATTCTTAAAAAATTCGTCGAAAATCTTGATGTCTCCAATCTCTTGTTTTGTACGTTTTTTCCACGTGTCTTGACATCCAATGTATCCCTGCAAAGTTTGGTGAAGATCTGAGTATGTAGTTTTTGACCTTATATGGAACCTCCTATCTGAAAATTTGAAAATTCTTAAAAAATTCGTCCAAAATCTTGATGTCTCCAATCTCTTGTTTTGTACGTTTTTTCCACGTGTCTCGACCTCCAATGGATCCCTGCAAAGTTTGGTGAAGATCTGAGTATGTCGTTTTTGACCTTATCTGGAACCTCCCATCTGAAAATTTGAAAATTCCTAAAAAATCCGTCCAAAATCTTGATGACCCCAATCTCTTGTTTTGTACTTTTTTTCCACGTGTCTCGACCTCCAATGTATCCCTGCAAAGTTTGGTGAAGATCTGAGTATGTAGTTTTTGACCTTATATGGAACCTCCTATCTGAAAATTTGAAAATTCTTAAAAAATTCGTCCAAAATCTTGATGTCACCAATCCTATGTTTTGTATGTTTTTTCCACGTGTCTTGACATCCAATGTATCCATGCAAAGTTTGGTGAAGATCTGAGTATGTCGTTTTTGACCTTATCTGGAACCTCCCATCTGAAAATTTGAAAATTCTTAAAAAATTCGTCGAAAATCTTGATGTCTCCGATCTCTTGTTTTGTACGTTTTTTCCACGTGTCTTGACATGCAAAGTATTCCTGCAAAGTTTGGTGAAGATCTGAGTATGTAGTTTTTGACCTCATCTGGAACCTCCTATCTGAAAATTTGAAAATTCTTAAAAAATTCGTCCAAAATCTTGATGTCTCCAATCTCTTGTTTTGTACGTTTTTTCCACGTGTCTTGACATCCAATGTATCCCTGCAATGTTTGGTGAAGATCTGAGTATGTAGTTTTTGACCTTATCTGGAACCTCCCATCTGAAAATTTGAAAATTCCTAAAAAATCCGTCCAAAATCTTGATGACCCCAATCTCTTGTTTTGTACTTTTTTCCACGTGTCTTGACATCCAATGTATCCCTGCAAAGTTTGGTGAAGATCTGAGTATGTAGTTTTTGATCTTATCTGGAACCTCCTATCTGAAAATTTGAAAATTCTTAAAAAATTCGTCCAAAATCTTGATGTCTCCAATCTCTTGTTTTGTACGTTTTTTCCACGTGTCTTGATATCCAATGTATCCCTGCAAAGTTTGGTGAAGATCTGAGTATGTTGTTTTTGACCTTATCTGGAACATCCTTTCTGAAAATTTGAAAATTGTTAAAAAATTCGTCCAAAATCTTGATGTCTCCTATCTCTTGTTTTGTACGTTTTTTCCACGTGTCTTGACATCCAATGTATCCCTGCAAAGTTTGGTGAAGATCTGAGTATGTAGTTTTTGACCTTATCTGGAACCTCCCATCTGAAAATTTGAAAATTCTTAAAAAATTCGACCAATATCTTGATGTCTCCAATCTCTTGTTTTGTACGTTTTTTCCACGTGTCTTGACACATAATGTATCCATGCAAAGTTTGGTGAAGATCTGAGTATGTAGTTTTTGACCTTATATGGAACCTCCTATCTGAAAATTTAAAAATTCTTAAAAAATTCGTCCAAAATCTTGATGTCTCCAATCTCTTGTTTTGTACGTTTTTTCCACGTGTCTTGACATCCAATGTATCCCTGCAAAGTTTGGTGAAGATCTGAGTATGTAGTTTTTGACCTTATCTGGAACCTCCCATCTGAAAATTTGAAAATTCTTAAAAAATTCGACCAAAATCTTGATGTCTCCAATCTTTTGTTTTGTACGTTTTTTCCACGTGTCTTGACACATAATGTATCCATGCAAAGTTTGGTGAAGATCTGAGTATGTAGTTTTTGACCTTATATGGAACCTCCAATCTGAAAATTTGAAAATTCTTAAATAATTCGTCCAAAATCTTGATGTCTCCAATCTCTTGTTTTGTACGTTTTTTCCACGTGTCTTGACATCCAATGTATCCCTGCAAAGTTTGGTGAAGATCTGAGTATGTAGTTTTTGACCTTATCTGGAACCTCCCATCTGAAAATTTGAAAATTCCTAAAAAATCCGTGCAAAATCTTGATGACCCCAATCTCTTGTTTTGTACGTTTTTTCCACGTGTCTTGACATCCAATGTATCCATGCAAAGTTTGGTGAAGATCTGAGTATGTCGTTTTTGACCTTATCTGGAACCTCCCATCTGAAAATTTGAAAATTCTTAAAAAATTCGTCGAAAATCTTGATGTCTCCAATCTCTTGTTTTGTACGTTTTTTTAACGTGTCTTGACATGCAAAGTATCCCTGCAACGTTTGGTGAAGATCTGAGTATGTAGTTTTTGACCTTATCTGGAACCTCCTATCTGAAAATTTGAAAATTCTTAAAAAATTCGTCCAAAATCTTGATGTCTCCAATCTCTTGTTTTGTACGTTTTTTCCACGTGTCTTGACATCCAATGTATCCCTGCAATGTTTGGTGAAGATCTGAGTATGTAGTTTTTGACCTTATATGGAACCTCCTATCTGAAAATTCTTAAAAAATTCGTCCAAAATCTTGATGTCTCCAATCTCTTGTTTTGTACGTTCTTTCCACCTGTCTTGACATCCAATGTATCCCTGCAATGTTTGGTGAAGATCTGAGTATGTAGTTTTTGACCTTATATGGAACCTCCTATCTGAAAATTTGAAAATTCTTAAAAAAATTTAACAAAATCTTGATGTCCCCAATCCTATGTTTTGTATGTTTTTTCCACGTGTCTTGACATACAATGTATCCCTGCAGAGTTTGGTGAAGATCTGAGTATGTAGTTTTTGACCTTATCTGGAACCTCCCATCTGAAAATTTGAAAATTCCTAAAAAATCCGTCCAAAATTTTGTTGACCCCAATCTCTTGTTTTGTACGTTTTTTCCACGTGTCTTGACATCCAATGTATCCCTGCAAAGTTTGGTGAAGATCTGAGTATGTCGTTTTTGACCTTATCTGGAACCTCCCATCTGAAAATTTGAAAATTCTTAAAAAATTCGTCGAAAATCTTGATGTCTCCAATCTTTTGTTTTGTACGTTTTTTCCACGTGTCTTGACATGCAAAGTATCCCTGCAACGTTTGGTGAAGATCTGAGTATGTAGTTTTTGACCTTATCTGGAACCTCCTATCTGAAAATTTGAAAATTCTTCAAAAATTCTTCGAAAATCTTGATGTCTCCAATCTCTTGTTTTGTACGTTTTTTCCACGTGTCTTGACATCCAATGTATTCCTGCAATGTTTGGTGGAGATCTGAGTATGTAGTTTTAGACCTTATCTGGAACCTCCTATCTGAAAATTTGAAAATTCTTCAAAAATTCGTCGAAAATCTTGATGTCTCCAATCTATTTTTTGTACGTTTTTTCCACGTGTCTTGACATCCAATGTATCCCTGCAAAGTTTGGTGATGATCTGAGTATGTCGTTTTTGACCTTATCTGGAACATCCTTTCTGAAAATTTGAAAATTCTTAAAAAATTCGTCGAAAATCTTGATGTCTCCAATCTCTTGTTTTGTACGTTTTTTCCACGTGTCTTGACATCCAATGTATCCCTGCAAAGTTTGGTGAAGATCTGAGTATGTAGTTTTTGACCTTATATGGAACCTCCTATCTGAAAATTTGAAAATTCTTAAAAAATTCGTCCAAAATCTTGATGTCTCCAATCTCTTGTTTTGTACGTTTTTTCCACGTGTCTCGACCTCCAATGGATCCCTGCAAAGTTTGGTGAAGATCTGAGTATGTCGTTTTTGACCTTATCTGGAACCTCCCATCTGAAAATTTGAAAATTCCTAAAAAATCCGTCCAAAATCTTGATGACCCCAATCTCTTGTTTTGTACTTTTTTTCCACGTGTCTCGACCTCCAATGTATCCCTGCAAAGTTTGGTGAAGATCTGAGTATGTAGTTTTTGACCTTATATGGAACCTCCTATCTGAAAATTTGAAAATTCTTAAAAAATTCGTCCAAAATCTTGATGTCACCAATCCTATGTTTTGTATGTTTTTTCCACGTGTCTTGACATCCAATGTATCCATGCAAAGTTTGGTGAAGATCTGAGTATGTCGTTTTTGACCTTATCTGGAACCTCCCATCTGAAAATTTGAAAATTCTTAAAAAATTCGTCGAAAATCTTGATGTCTCCGATCTCTTGTTTTGTACGTTTTTTCCACGTGTCTTGACATGCAAAGTATTCCTGCAAAGTTTGGTGAAGATCTGAGTATGTAGTTTTTGACCTCATCTGGAACCTCCTATCTGAAAATTTGAAAATTCTTAAAAAATTCGTCCAAAATCTTGATGTCTCCAATCTCTTGTTTTGTACGTTTTTTCCACGTGTCTTGACATCCAATGTATCCCTGCAATGTTTGGTGAAGATCTGAGTATGTAGTTTTTGACCTTATCTGGAACCTCCCATCTGAAAATTTGAAAATTCCTAAAAAATCCGTCCAAAATCTTGATGACCCCAATCTCTTGTTTTGTACTTTTTTCCACGTGTCTTGACATCCAATGTATCCCTGCAAAGTTTGGTGAAGATCTGAGTATGTAGTTTTTGATCTTATCTGGAACCTCCTATCTGAAAATTTGAAAATTCTTAAAAAATTCGTCCAAAATCTTGATGTCTCCAATCTCTTGTTTTGTACGTTTTTTCCACGTGTCTTGATATCCAATGTATCCCTGCAAAGTTTGGTGAAGATCTGAGTATGTTGTTTTTGACCTTATCTGGAACATCCTTTCTGAAAATTTGAAAATTGTTAAAAAATTCGTCCAAAATCTTGATGTCTCCTATCTCTTGTTTTGTACGTTTTTTCCACGTGTCTTGACATCCAATGTATCCCTGCAAAGTTTGGTGAAGATCTGAGTATGTAGTTTTTGACCTTATCTGGAACCTCCCATCTGAAAATTTGAAAATTCTTAAAAAATTCGACCAATATCTTGATGTCTCCAATCTCTTGTTTTGTACGTTTTTTCCACGTGTCTTGACACATAATGTATCCATGCAAAGTTTGGTGAAGATCTGAGTATGTAGTTTTTGACCTTATATGGAACCTCCTATCTGAAAATTTAAAAATTCTTAAAAAATTCGTCCAAAATCTTGATGTCTCCAATCTCTTGTTTTGTACGTTTTTTCCACGTGTCTTGACATCCAATGTATCCCTGCAAAGTTTGGTGAAGATCTGAGTATGTAGTTTTTGACCTTATCTGGAACCTCCCATCTGAAAATTTGAAAATTCTTAAAAAATTCGACCAAAATCTTGATGTCTCCAATCTTTTGTTTTGTACGTTTTTTCCACGTGTCTTGACACATAATGTATCCATGCAAAGTTTGGTGAAGATCTGAGTATGTAGTTTTTGACCTTATATGGAACCTCCAATCTGAAAATTTGAAAATTCTTAAATAATTCGTCCAAAATCTTGATGTCTCCAATCTCTTGTTTTGTACGTTTTTTCCACGTGTCTTGACATCCAATGTATCCCTGCAAAGTTTGGTGAAGATCTGAGTATGTAGTTTTTGACCTTATCTGGAACCTCCCATCTGAAAATTTGAAAATTCCTAAAAAATCCGTGCAAAATCTTGATGACCCCAATCTCTTGTTTTGTACGTTTTTTCCACGTGTCTTGACATCCAATGTATCCATGCAAAGTTTGGTGAAGATCTGAGTATGTCGTTTTTGACCTTATCTGGAACCTCCCATCTGAAAATTTGAAAATTCTTAAAAAATTCGTCGAAAATCTTGATGTCTCCAATCTCTTGTTTTGTACGTTTTTTTAACGTGTCTTGACATGCAAAGTATCCCTGCAACGTTTGGTGAAGATCTGAGTATGTAGTTTTTGACCTTATCTGGAACCTCCTATCTGAAAATTTGAAAATTCTTAAAAAATTCGTCCAAAATCTTGATGTCTCCAATCTCTTGTTTTGTACGTTTTTTCCACGTGTCTTGACATCCAATGTATCCCTGCAATGTTTGGTGAAGATCTGAGTATGTAGTTTTTGACCTTATATGGAACCTCCTATCTGAAAATTCTTAAAAAATTCGTCCAAAATCTTGATGTCTCCAATCTCTTGTTTTGTACGTTCTTTCCACCTGTCTTGACATCCAATGTATCCCTGCAATGTTTGGTGAAGATCTGAGTATGTAGTTTTTGACCTTATATGGAACCTCCTATCTGAAAATTTGAAAATTCTTAAAAAAATTTAACAAAATCTTGATGTCCCCAATCCTATGTTTTGTATGTTTTTTCCACGTGTCTTGACATACAATGTATCCCTGCAGAGTTTGGTGAAGATCTGAGTATGTAGTTTTTGACCTTATCTGGAACCTCCCATCTGAAAATTTGAAAATTCCTAAAAAATCCGTCCAAAATTTTGTTGACCCCAATCTCTTGTTTTGTACGTTTTTTCCACGTGTCTTGACATCCAATGTATCCCTGCAAAGTTTGGTGAAGATCTGAGTATGTAGTTTTTGACCTTATCTGGAACCGCATTTCTGAAAATTTGAAAATTCTTAAAAAAATCGTCCAAAATCTTGATGTCTCCAATCTCTTGTTTTGTACGTTTTTTCCACGTGTCTTGACATCCAATGTATCCCTGCAAAGTTTGGTGAAGATCTGAGTATGTAGTTTTTGACCTTATCTGGAACCTCCTATCTGAAAATTTGAAAATTCTTAAAAAATTCGTCCAAAATCTTGATGTCTCCAATCTCTTGTTTTGTACGTTTTTTCCACGTGTCTTGATATCCAATGTATCCCTGCAAAGTTTGGTGAAGATCTGAGTACGTCGTTTTTGACCTTATCTGGAACATCCTTTCTGAAAATTTGAAAATTGTTAAAAAATTCGTCCAAAATCTTGATGTCTCCTATCTCTTGTTTTGTACGTTTTTTCCACGTGTCTTGACATCCAATGTATCCCTGCAAAGTTTGGTGAAGATCTGAGTATGTAGTTTTTGACTTTATCTGGAACCTCCCATCTGAAAATTTGAAAATTCTTAAAAAATTCGACCAAAATCTTGATGTCTCCAATCTCTTGTTTTGTACGTTTTTTCCACGTGTCTTGACACATAATGTATCCATGCAAAGTTTGGTGAAGATCTGAGTATGTAATTTTTGACCTTATATGGAACCTCCTATCTGAAAATTTGAAAATTCTTAAAAAATTTGACCAAAATCTTGATGTCCCCAATCCTATGTTTTGTATGTTTTTTCCACGTGTCTTGACATCCAATGTATCCATGCAAAGTTTGGTGAAGATCTGAGTATGTAGTTTTTGACCTTATCTGGAACCTCCCATCTGAAAATTTGAAAATTCTTAAAAAATTCGTCGAAAATCTTGATGTCTCCAATCTCTTGTTTTGTACGTTTTTTCCACGTGTCTTGACATGCAAAGTATCCCTGCAACGTTTGGTGAAGATCTGAGTATGTAGTTTTTGACCTTATCTGGAACCTCCTATCTGAAAATTTGAAAATTCTTAAAAAATTCGTCCAAAATCTTGATGTCTCCAATCTCTTGTTTTGTACGTTTTTTCCACGTGTCTTGACATCCAATGTATCCCTGCAATGTTTGGTGAAGATCTGAGTATGTAGTTTTTGACCTTATATGGAGCCTCCTATCTGAAAATTTGAAAATTCTTAAAAAATTCGTCCAAAATCTTGATGTCTCCAATCTCTTGTTTTGTACGTTCTTTCCACGTGTCTTGACATCCAATGTATCCCTGCAATGTTTGGTGAAGATCTGAGTATGTAGTTTTTGACCTTATATGGAACCTCCTATCTGAAAATTTGAAAATTCTTAAAAGAATTTAACAAAATCTTGATGTCCCCAATCCTATGTTTTGTATGTTTTTTCCACGTGTCTTGACATACAATGTATCCCTGCAGAGTTTGGTGAAGATCTGAGTATGTAGTTTTTGACCTTATCTGGAACCTCTCATCTGAAAATTTGAAAATTCCTAAAAAATCCGTCCAAAATCTTGTTGACCCGAATCTCTTGTTTTGTACGTTTTTTCCACGTGTCTTGACATCCAATGTATCCCTGCAAAGTTTGGTGAAGATCTGAGTATGTAGTTTTTGACCTTATCTGGAACCGCATTTCTGAAAATTTGAAAATTTTTAAAAAAATCGTCCAAAATCTTGATGTCTCCAATCTCTTGTTTTGTACGTTTTTTCCACGTGTCTTGACATCCAATGTATCCCTGCAAAGTTTGGTGAAGATCTGAGTATGTAGTTTTTGACCTTATATGGAACCTCCTATCTGAAAATTTGAAAATTCTTAAAAAATTCGTCCAAAATCTTGATGTCTCCAATCTCTTGTTTTGTACGTTTTTTCCACGTGTCTCGACCTCCAATGGATCCCTGCAAAGTTTGGTGAAGATCTGAGTATGTCGTTTTTGACCTTATCTGGAACCTCCCATCTGAAAATTTGAAAATTCTTAAAAAATTCGTCGAAAATCTTGATGTCTCCGATCTCTTGTTTTGTACGTTTTTTCCACGTGTCTTGACATGCAAAGTATTCCTGCAAAGTTTGGTGAAGATCTGAGTATGTAGTTTTTGACCTCATCTGGAACCTCCTATCTGAAAATTTGAAAATTCTTAAAAAATTCGTCCAAAATGTTGATGTCTCCAATCTCTTGTTTTGTACGTTTTTTCCACGTGTCTTGACATCCAATGTATCCCTGCAAAGTTTGGTGAAGATCTGAGTATGTAGTTTTTGACCTTATCTGGAACCTCCTATCTGAAAATTTGAAAATTCTTAAAAAATTCGTCCAAAATCTTGATGTCTCCAATCTCTTGTTTTGTACGTTTTTTCCACGTGTCTTGATATACAATGTATCCCTGCAAAGTTTGGTGAAGATCTGAGTATGTCGTTTTTGACCTTATCTGGAACATCCTTTCTGAAAATTTGAAAATTGTTAAAAAATTCGTCCAAAATCTTGATGTCTCCTATCTCTTGTTTTGTACGTTTTTTCCACGTGTCTTGACATCCAATGTATCCCTGCAAAGTTTGGTGAAGATCTGAGTATGTAGTTTTTGACCTTATCTGGAACCTCCCATCTGAAAATTTGAAAATTCTTAAAAAATTCGACCAAAATCTTGATGTCTCCAATCTCTTGTTTTGTACGTTTTTTCCACGTGTCTTGACACATAATGTATCCATGCAAAGTTTGGTGAAGATCTGAGTATGTAGTTTTTGACCTTATATGGAACCTCCTATCTGAAAATTTGAAAATTCTTAAAAAATTCGTCCAAAATCTTGATGTCTCCAATCTCTTGTTTTGTACGTTTTTTCCACGTGTCTTGACATCCAATGTATCCCTGCAAAGTTTGGTGAAGATCTGAGTATGTAGTTTTTGACCTTATCTGGAACCTCCCATCTGAAAATTTGAAAATTCCTAAAAAATCCGTCCAAAATCTTGATGACCACAATCTCTTGTTTTGTACGTTTTTTCCACGTGTCTTGACATTCAATGTATCCCTGCAAAGTTTGGTGAAGATCTGAGTATGTAGTTTTTGACCTTATATGGAACCTCCTTTCTGAAAATTTGAAAATTCTTAAAAAATTCGTCCAAAATCTTGAAGACCCCAATCTCTTGTTTTGTACGTTTTTTCCACTTGTCTTGACATCCAATGTATCCCTGCAAAGTTTGGTGAAGATCTGAGTATGTAGTTTTTGACCTTATATGGAACCTCCTTTCTGAAAATTTGAGAATTCTTAAAAAATTCGTCCAAAATCTTGATGTCTCCAATCTCTTGTTTTGTACGTTTTTTCCACGTGTCTTGACATCCAATGTATCCATGCAAAGTTTGGTGAAGATCTGAGTATGTCGTTTTTGACCTTATCTGGAACCTCCCATCCGAAAATTTGAAAATTCTTAAAAAATTCGTCGAAAATCTTGATGTCTCCAATCTCTTGTTTTGTACGTTTTTTCCACGTGTCTTGACATGCAAAGTATCCCTGCAACGTTTGGTGAAGATCTGAGTATGTAGTTTTTGACCTTATCTGGAACCTCCTATCTGAAAATTTGAAAATTCTTCAAAAATTCGTCGAAAATCTTGATGTCTCCAATCTCTTGCTTTGTACGTTTTTTCCACGTGTCTTGACATCCAATGTATCCCTGCAATGTTTGGTGGAGATCTGAGTATGTAGTTTTTGACCTTATCTGGAACCTCCTATCTGAAAATTTGAAAATTCTTCAAAAATTCGTCCAAAATCTTGATGTCTCCAATCTCTTGTTTTGTACGTTTTTTCCACGTGTCTTGACATGCAAAGTATCCCTGCAACGTTTGGTGAAGATCTGAGTATGTAGTTTTTGACCTTATCTGGAACCTCCTATCTGAAAATTTGAAAATTCTTAAAAAAATCGTCGAAAATCTTGATGTCTCCAATCTCTTGTTTTGTACGTTTTTTCCACGTTTCTTGACATCCAATGTATCCCTGCAAAGTTTGGTGAAGATCTGAGTATGTAGTTTTTGACCTTATCTGGAACCTCCCATCTGAAAATTTGAAAATTCTTAAAAAATTCGACCAATATCTTGATGTCTCCAATCTCTTGTTTTGTACGTTTTTTCCACGTGTCTTGACACATAATGTATCCATGCAAAGTTTGGTGAAGATCTGAGTATGTAGTTTTTGACCTTATATGGAACCTCCTATCTGAAAATTTGAAAATTCTTAAAAAATTCGTCCAAAATCTTGATGTCTCCAATCTCTTGTTTTGTACGTTTTTTCCACGTGTCTTGACATCCAATGTATCCCTGCAAAGTTTGGTGAAGATCTGAGTATGTAGTTTTTGACCTTATCTGGAACCTCCCATCTGAAAATTTGAAAATTCCTAAAAAATCCGTGCAAAATCTTGATGACCCCAATCTCTTGTTTTGTACGTTTTTTCCACGTGTCTTGACATCCAATGTATCCATGCAAAGTTTGGTGAAGATCTGAGTATGTCGTTTTTGACCTTATCTGGAACCTCCCATCTGAAAATTTGAAAATTCTTAAAAAATTCGTCGAAAATCTTGATGTCTCCAATCTTTTGTTTTGTACGTTTTATCCACGTGTCTTGACATGCAAAGTATCCCTGCAACGTTTGGTGAAGATCTGAGTATGTACTTTTTGACCTTATCTGGAACCTCCCATCTGAAAATTTGAAAATTCCTAAAAAATCCGTCCAAAATCTTGATGACCCCAATCTCTTGTTTTGTACGTTTTTTCCACGTGTCTTGACATCCAATGTATCCCTGCAAAGTTTGGTGAAGATCTGAGTATGTAGTTTTTGACCTTATCTGGAACCTCCTATCTGAAAATTTGAAAATTCTTAAAAAATTCGTCCAAAATCTTGATGTCTCCAATCTCTTGTTTTGTACGTTTTTTCCACGTGTCTTGATATCCAATGTATCCCTGCAAAGTTTGGTGAAGATCTGAGTATGTCGTTTTTGACCTTATCTGGAACATCCTTTCTGAAAATTTGAAAATTCTTAAAAAATTCGTCCAAAATCTTGATGTCTCCTATCTCTTGTTTTGTACGTTTTTTCCACGTGTCTTGACATCCAATGTATCCCTGCAAAGTTTGGTGAAGATCTGAGTATGTAGTTTTTGACCTTATCTGGAACCTCCCATCTGAAAATTTGAAAATTCTTAAAAAATTCGACCAAAATCTTGATGTCTCCAATCTCTTCTTTTGTACGTTTTTTCCACGTGTCTTGACACATAATGTATCCATGCAAAGTTTGGTGAAGATCTGAGTATGTAGTTTTTGACCTTATATGGAACCTCCTATCTGAAAATTTTAAAATTCTTAAAAAATTTGACCAAAATCTTGATGTCCCCAATCCTATGTTTTGTATGTTTTTTCCACGTGTCTTGACATCCAATGTATCCCTGCAGAGTTTGGTGAAGATCTGAGTATGTAGTTTTTGACCTTATCTGGAACCTCCTATCTGAAAATTTGAAAATTCTTAAAAAATTCGTCCAAAATCTTGATGTCTCCAATCTCTTGTTTTGTACGTTTTTTCCACGTGTCTTGACATGCAAAGTATCCCTGCAACGTTTGGTGAAGATCTGAGTATGTAGTTTTTGACCTTATCTGGAACCTCCTATCTGAAAATTTGAAAATTCTTAAAAAATTCGTCCAAAATCTTGATGTCTCCAATCTCTTGTTTTGTACGTTTTTTCCACGTGTCTTGACATCCAATGTATCCCTGCAATGTTTGGTGAAGATCTGAGTATGTAGTTTTTGACCTTATATGGAACCTCCTATCTGAAAATTTGAAAATTCTTAAAAAAATTTAACAAAATCTTGATGTCCCCAATCCTATGTTTTGTATGTTTTTTCCACGTGTCTTGACATACAATGTATCCCTGCAGAGTTTGGTGAAGATCTGAGTATGTAGTTTTTGACCTTATCTGGAACCTCCCATCTGAAAATTTGAAAATTCCTAAAAAATCCGTCCAAAATTTTGTTGACCCCAATCTCTTGTTTTGTACGTTTTTTCCACGTGTCTTGACATCCAATGTATCCCTGCAAAGTTTGGTGAAGATCTGAGTATGTAGTTTTTGACCTTATCTGGAACCGCATTTCTGAAAATTTGAAAATTCTTAAAAAAATCGTCCAAAATCTTGATGTCTCCAATCTCTTGTTTTGTACGTTTTTTCCACGTGTCTTGACATCCAATGTATCCCTGCAAAGTTTGGTGAAGATCTGAGTATGTAGTTTTTGACCTTATCTGGAACCTCCTATCTGAAAATTTGAAAATTCTTAAAAAATTCGTCCAAAATCTTGATGTCTCCAATCTCTTGTTTTGTACGTTTTTTCCACGTGTCTTGATATCCAATGTATCCCTGCAAAGTTTGGTGAAGATCTGAGTACGTCGTTTTTGACCTTATCTGGAACATCCTTTCTGAAAATTTGAAAATTGTTAAAAAATTCGTCCAAAATCTTGATGTCTCCTATCTCTTGTTTTGTACGTTTTTTCCACGTGTCTTGACATCCAATGTATCCCTGCAAAGTTTGGTGAAGATCTGAGTATGTAGTTTTTGACCTTATCTGGAACCTCCCATCTGAAAATTTGAAAATTCTTAAAAAATTCGACCAAAATCTTGATGTCTCCAATCTCTTGTTTTGTACGTTTTTTCCACGTGTCTTGACACATAATGTATCCATGCAAAGTTTGGTGAAGATCTGAGTATGTAATTTTTGACCTTATATGGAACCTCCTATCTGAAAATTTGAAAATTCTTAAAAAATTTGACCAAAATCTTGATGTCCCCAATCCTATGTTTTGTATGTTTTTTCCACGTGTCTTGACATCCAATGTATCCATGCAAAGTTTGGTGAAGATCTGAGTATGTAGTTTTTGACCTTATCTGGAACCTCCCATCTGAAAATTTGAAAATTCTTAAAAAATTCGTCGAAAATCTTGATGTCTCCAATCTCTTGTTTTGTACGTTTTTTCCACGTGTCTTGACATGCAAAGTATCCCTGCAACGTTTGGTGAAGATCTGAGTATGTAGTTTTTGACCTTATCTGGAACCTCCTATCTGAAAATTTGAAAATTCTTAAAAAATTCGTCCAAAATCTTGATGTCTCCAATCTCTTGTTTTGTACGTTTTTTCCACGTGTCTTGACATCCAATGTATCCCTGCAATGTTTGGTGAAGATCTGAGTATGTAGTTTTTGACCTTATATGGAGCCTCCTATCTGAAAATTTGAAAATTCTTAAAAAATTCGTCCAAAATCTTGATGTCTCCAATCTCTTGTTTTGTACGTTCTTTCCACGTGTCTTGACATCCAATGTATCCCTGCAATGTTTGGTGAAGATCTGAGTATGTAGTTTTTGACCTTATATGGAACCTCCTATCTGAAAATTTGAAAATTCTTAAAAGAATTTAACAAAATCTTGATGTCCCCAATCCTATGTTTTGTATGTTTTTTCCACGTGTCTTGACATACAATGTATCCCTGCAGAGTTTGGTGAAGATCTGAGTATGTAGTTTTTGACCTTATCTGGAACCTCTCATCTGAAAATTTGAAAATTCCTAAAAAATCCGTCCAAAATCTTGTTGACCCGAATCTCTTGTTTTGTACGTTTTTTCCACGTGTCTTGACATCCAATGTATCCCTGCAAAGTTTGGTGAAGATCTGAGTATGTAGTTTTTGACCTTATCTGGAACCGCATTTCTGAAAATTTGAAAATTTTTAAAAAAATCGTCCAAAATCTTGATGTCTCCAATCTCTTGTTTTGTACGTTTTTTCCACGTGTCTTGACATCCAATGTATCCCTGCAAAGTTTGGTGAAGATCTGAGTATGTAGTTTTTGACCTTATATGGAACCTCCTATCTGAAAATTTGAAAATTCTTAAAAAATTCGTCCAAAATCTTGATGTCTCCAATCTCTTGTTTTGTACGTTTTTTCCACGTGCCTCGACCTCCAATGGATCCCTGCAAAGTTTGGTGAAGATCTGAGTATGTCGTTTTTGACCTTATCTGGAACCTCCCATCTGAAAATTTGAAAATTCTTAAAAAATTCGTCGAAAATCTTGATGTCTCCGATCTCTTGTTTTGTACGTTTTTTCCACGTGTCTTGACATGCAAAGTATTCCTGCAAAGTTTGGTGAAGATCTGAGTATGTAGTTTTTGACCTCATCTGGAACCTCCTATCTGAAAATTTGAAAATTCTTAAAAAATTCGTCCAAAATCTTGATGTCTCCAATCTCTTGTTTTGTACGTTTTTTCCACGTGTCTTGACATCCAATGTATCCCTGCAAAGTTTGGTGAAGATCTGAGTATGTAGTTTTTGACCTTATCTGGAACCTCCTATCTGAAAATTTGAAAATTCTTAAAAAATTCGTCCAAAATCTTGATGTCTCCAATCTCTTGTTTTGTACGTTTTTTCCACGTGTCTTGATATACAATGTATCCCTGCAAAGTTTGGTGAAGATCTGAGTATGTCGTTTTTGACCTTATCTGGAACATCCTTTCTGAAAATTTGAAAATTGTTAAAAAATTCGTCCAAAATCTTGATGTCTCCTATCTCTTGTTTTGTACGTTTTTTCCACGTGTCTTGACATCCAATGTATCCCTGCAAAGTTTGGTGAAGATCTGAGTATGTAGTTTTTGACCTTATCTGGAACCTCCCATCTGAAAATTTGAAAATTCTTAAAAAATTCGACCAAAATCTTGATGTCTCCAATCTCTTGTTTTGTACGTTTTTTCCACGTGTCTTGACACATAATGTATCCATGCAAAGTTTGGTGAAGATCTGAGTATGTAGTTTTTGACCTTATATGGAACCTCCTATCTGAAAATTTGAAAATTCTTAAAAAATTCGTCCAAAATCTTGATGTCTCCAATCTCTTGTTTTGTACGTTTTTTCCACGTGTCTTGACATCCAATGTATCCCTGCAAAGTTTGGTGAAGATCTGAGTATGTAGTTTTTGACCTTATCTGGAACCTCCCATCTGAAAATTTGAAAATTCCTAAAAAATCCGTCCAAAATCTTGATGACCACAATCTCTTGTTTTGTACGTTTTTTCCACGTGTCTTGACATTCAATGTATCCCTGCAAAGTTTGGTGAAGATCTGAGTATGTAGTTTTTGACCTTATATGGAACCTCCTTTCTGAAAATTTGAAAATTCTTAAAAAATTCGTCCAAAATCTTGAAGACCCCAATCTCTTGTTTTGTACGTTTTTTCCACTTGTCTTGACATCCAATGTATCCCTGCAAAGTTTGGTGAAGATCTGAGTATGTAGTTTTTGACCTTATATGGAACCTCCTTTCTGAAAATTTGAGAATTCTTAAAAAATTCGTCCAAAATCTTGATGTCTCCAATCTCTTGTTTTGTACGTTTTTTCCACGTGTCTTGACATCCAATGTATCCATGCAAAGTTTGGTGAAGATCTGAGTATGTCGTTTTTGACCTTATCTGGAACCTCCCATCCGAAAATTTGAAAATTCTTAAAAAATTCGTCGAAAATCTTGATGTCTCCAATCTCTTGTTTTGTACGTTTTTTCCACGTGTCTTGACATGCAAAGTATCCCTGCAACGTTTGGTGAAGATCTGAGTATGTAGTTTTTGACCTTATCTGGAACCTCCTATCTGAAAATTTGAAAATTCTTCAAAAATTCGTCGAAAATCTTGATGTCTCCAATCTCTTGCTTTGTACGTTTTTTCCACGTGTCTTGACATCCAATGTATCCCTGCAATGTTTGGTGGAGATCTGAGTATGTAGTTTTTGACCTTATCTGGAACCTCCTATCTGAAAATTTGAAAATTCTTCAAAAATTCGTCCAAAATCTTGATGTCTCCAATCTCTTGTTTTGTACGTTTTTTCCACGTGTCTTGACATGCAAAGTATCCCTGCAACGTTTGGTGAAGATCTGAGTATGTAGTTTTTGACCTTATCTGGAACCTCCTATCTGAAAATTTGAAAATTCTTAAAAAATTCGTCGAAAATCTTGATGTCTCCAATCTCTTGTTTTGTACGTTTTTTCCACGTTTCTTGACATCCAATGTATCCCTGCAAAGTTTGGTGAAGATCTGAGTATGTAGTTTTTGACCTTATCTGGAACCTCCCATCTGAAAATTTGAAAATTCTTAAAAAATTCGACCAATATCTTGATGTCTCCAATCTCTTGTTTTGTACGTTTTTTCCACGTGTCTTGACACATAATGTATCCATGCAAAGTTTGGTGAAGATCTGAGTATGTAGTTTTTGACCTTATATGGAACCTCCTATCTGAAAATTTGAAAATTCTTAAAAAATTCGTCCAAAATCTTGATGTCTCCAATCTCTTGTTTTGTACGTTTTTTCCACGTGTCTTGACATCCAATGTATCCCTGCAAAGTTTGGTGAAGATCTGAGTATGTAGTTTTTGACCTTATCTGGAACCTCCCATCTGAAAATTTGAAAATTCCTAAAAAATCCGTGCAAAATCTTGATGACCCCAATCTCTTGTTTTGTACGTTTTTTCCACGTGTCTTGACATCCAATGTATCCATGCAAAGTTTGGTGAAGATCTGAGTATGTCGTTTTTGACCTTATCTGGAACCTCCCATCTGAAAATTTGAAAATTCTTAAAAAATTCGTCGAAAATCTTGATGTCTCCAATCTTTTGTTTTGTACGTTTTATCCACGTGTCTTGACATGCAAAGTATCCCTGCAACGTTTGGTGAAGATCTGAGTATGTACTTTTTGACCTTATCTGGAACCTCCCATCTGAAAATTTGAAAATTCCTAAAAAATCCGTCCAAAATCTTGATGACCCCAATCTCTTGTTTTGTACGTTTTTTCCACGTGTCTTGACATCCAATGTATCCCTGCAAAGTTTGGTGAAGATCTGAGTATGTAGTTTTTGACCTTATCTGGAACCTCCTATCTGAAAATTTGAAAATTCTTAAAAAATTCGTCCAAAATCTTGATGTCTCCAATCTCTTGTTTTGTACGTTTTTTCCACGTGTCTTGATATCCAATGTATCCCTGCAAAGTTTGGTGAAGATCTGAGTATGTCGTTTTTGACCTTATCTGGAACATCCTTTCTGAAAATTTGAAAATTCTTAAAAAATTCGTCCAAAATCTTGATGTCTCCTATCTCTTGTTTTGTACGTTTTTTCCACGTGTCTTGACATCCAATGTATCCCTGCAAAGTTTGGTGAAGATCTGAGTATGTAGTTTTTGACCTTATCTGGAACCTCCCATCTGAAAATTTGAAAATTCTTAAAAAATTCGACCAAAATCTTGATGTCTCCAATCTCTTCTTTTGTACGTTTTTTCCACGTGTCTTGACACATAATGTATCCATGCAAAGTTTGGTGAAGATCTGAGTATGTAGTTTTTGACCTTATATGGAACCTCCTATCTGAAAATTTGAAAATTCTTAAAAAATTTGACCAAAATCTTGATGTCCCCAATCCTATGTTTTGTATGTTTTTTCCACGTGTCTTGACATCCAATGTATCCCTGCAGAGTTTGGTGAAGATCTGAGTATGTAGTTTTTGACCTTATCTGGAACCTCCTATCTGAAAATTTGAAAATTCTTAAAAAATTCGTCCAAAATCTTGATGTCTCCAATCTCTTGTTTTGTACGTTTTTTCCACGTGTCTTGACATGCAAAGTATCCCTGCAACGTTTGGTGAAGATCTGAGTATGTAGTTTTTGACCTTATCTGGAACCTCCTATCTGAAAATTTGAAAATTCTTAAAAAATTCGTCCAAAATCTTGATGTCTCCAATCTCTTGTTTTGTACGTTTTTTCCACGTGTCTTGACATCCAATGTATCCCTGCAATGTTTGGTGAAGATCTGAGTATGTAGTTTTTGACCTTATATGGAACCTCCTATCTGAAAATTTGAAAATTCTTAAAAAAATTTAACAAAATCTTGATGTCCCCAATCCTATGTTTTGTATGTTTTTTCCACGTGTCTTGACATACAATGTATCCCTGCAGAGTTTGGTGAAGATCTGAGTATGTAGTTTTTGACCTTATCTGGAACCTCCCATCTGAAAATTTGAAAATTCCTAAAAAATCCGTCCAAAATTTTGTTGACCCCAATCTCTTGTTTTGTACGTTTTTTCCACGTGTCTTGACATCCAATGTATCCCTGCAAAGTTTGGTGAAGATCTGAGTATGTAGTTTTTGACCTTATCTGGAACCGCATTTCTGAAAATTTGAAAATTCTTAAAAAAATCGTCCAAAATCTTGATGTCTCCAATCTCTTGTTTTGTACGTTTTTTCCACGTGTCTTGACATCCAATGTATCCCTGCAAAGTTTGGTGAAGATCTGAGTATGTAGTTTTTGACCTTATCTGGAACCTCCTATCTGAAAATTTGAAAATTCTTAAAAAATTCGTCCAAAATCTTGATGTCTCCAATCTCTTGTTTTGTACGTTTTTTCCACGTGTCTTGATATCCAATGTATCCCTGCAAAGTTTGGTGAAGATCTGAGTACGTCGTTTTTGACCTTATCTGGAACATCCTTTCTGAAAATTTGAAAATTGTTAAAAAATTCGTCCAAAATCTTGATGTCTCCTATCTCTTGTTTTGTACGTTTTTTCCACGTGTCTTGACATCCAATGTATCCCTGCAAAGTTTGGTGAAGATCTGAGTATGTAGTTTTTGACCTTATCTGGAACCTCCCATCTGAAAATTTGAAAATTCTTAAAAAATTCGACCAAAATCTTGATGTCTCCAATCTCTTGTTTTGTACGTTTTTTCCACGTGTCTTGACACATAATGTATCCATGCAAAGTTTGGTGAAGATCTGAGTATGTAGTTTTTGACCTTATATGGAACCTCCTATCTGAAAATTTGAAAATTCTTAAAAAATTTGACCAAAATCTTGATGTCCCCAATCCTATGTTTTGTATGTTTTTTCCACGTGTCTTGACATCCAATGTATCCATGCAAAGTTTGGTGAAGATCTGAGTATGTAGTTTTTGACCTTATCTGGAACCTCCCATCTGAAAATTTGAAAATTCTTAAAAAATTCGTCGAAAATCTTGATGTCTCCAATCTCTTGTTTTGTACGTTTTTTCCACGTGTCTTGACATGCAAAGTATCCCTGCAACGTTTGGTGAAGATCTGAGTATGTAGTTTTTGACCTTATCTGGAACCTCCTATCTGAAAATTTGAAAATTCTTAAAAAATTCGTCCAAAATCTTGATGTCTCCAATCTCTTGTTTTGTACGTTTTTTCCACGTGTCTTGACATCCAATGTATCCCTGCAATGTTTGGTGAAGATCTGAGTATGTAGTTTTTGACCTTATATGGAGCCTCCTATCTGAAAATTTGAAAATTCTTAAAAAATTCGTCCAAAATCTTGATGTCTCCAATCTCTTGTTTTGTACGTTCTTTCCACGTGTCTTGACATCCAATGTATCCCTGCAATGTTTGGTGAAGATCTGAGTATGTAGTTTTTGACCTTATATGGAACCTCCTATCTGAAAATTTGAAAATTCTTAAAAGAATTTAACAAAATCTTGATGTCCCCAATCCTATGTTTTGTATGTTTTTTCCACGTGTCTTGACATACAATGTATCCCTGCAGAGTTTGGTGAAGATCTGAGTATGTAGTTTTTGACCTTATCTGGAACCTCCCATCTGAAAATTTGAAAATTCCTAAAAAATCCGTCCAAAATCTTGTTGACCCGAATCTCTTGTTTTGTACGTTTTTTCCACGTGTCTTGACATCCAATGTATCCCTGCAAAGTTTGGTGAAGATCTGAGTATGTAGTTTTTGACCTTATCTGGAACCGCATTTCTGAAAATTTGAAAATTTTTAAAAAAATCGTCCAAAATCTTGATGTCTCCAATCTCTTGTTTTGTACGTTTTTTCCACGTGTCTTGACATCGAATGTATCCCTGCAAAGTTTGGTGAAGATCTGAGTATGTAGTTTTTGACCTTATATGGAACCTCCTATCTGAAAATTTGAAAATTCTTAAAAAATTCGTCCAAAATCTTGATGTCTCCAATCTCTTGTTTTGTACGTTTTTTCCACGTGTCTCGACCTCCAATGGATCCCTGCAAAGTTTGGTGAAGATCTGAGTATGTCGTTTTTGACCTTATCTGGAACCTCCCATCTGAAAATTTGAAAATTCTTAAAAAATTCGTCGAAAATCTTGATGTCTCCGATCTCTTGTTTTGTACGTTTTTTCCACGTGTCTTGACATGCAAAGTATTCCTGCAAAGTTTGGTGAAGATCTGAGTATGTAGTTTTTGACCTCATCTGGAACCTCCTATCTGAAAATTTGAAAATTCTTAAAAAATTCGTCCAAAATCTTGATGTCTCCAATCTCTTGTTTTGTACGTTTTTTCCACGTGTCTTGACATCCAATGTATCCCTGCAAAGTTTGGTGAAGATCTGAGTATGTAGTTTTTGACCTTATCTGGAACCTCCTATCTGAAAATTTGAAAATTCTTAAAAAATTCGTCCAAAATCTTGATGTCTCCAATCTCTTGTTTTGTACGTTTTTTCCACGTGTCTTGATATCCAATGTATCCCTGCAAAGTTTGGTGAAGATCTGAGTATGTCGTTTTTGACCTTATCTGGAACATCCTTTCTGAAAATTTGAAAATTGTTAAAAAATTCGTCCAAAATCTTGATGTCTCCTATCTCTTGTTTTGTACGTTTTTTCCACGTGTCTTGACATCCAATGTATCCCTGCAAAGTTTGGTGAAGATCTGAGTATGTAGTTTTTGACCTTATCTGGAACCTCCCATCTGAAAATTTGAAAATTCTTAAAAAATTCGACCAAAATCTTGATGTCTCCAATCTCTTGTTTTGTACGTTTTTTCCACGTGTCTTGACACATAATGTATCCATGCAAAGTTTGGTGAAGATCTGAGTATGTAGTTTTTGACCTTATATGGAACCTCCTATCTGAAAATTTGAAAATTCTTAAAAAATTCGTCCAAAATCTTGATGTCTCCAATCTCTTGTTTTGTACGTTTTTTCCACGTGTCTTGACATCCAATGTATCCCTGCAAAGTTTGGTGAAGATCTGAGTATGTAGTTTTTGACCTTATCTGGAACCTCCCATCTGAAAATTTGAAAATTCCTAAAAAATCCGTCCAAAATCTTGATGACCACAATCTCTTGTTTTGTACGTTTTTTCCACGTGTCTTGACATTCAATGTATCCCTGCAAAGTTTGGTGAAGATCTGAGTATGTAGTTTTTGACCTTATATGGAACCTCCTTTCTGAAAATTTGAAAATTCTTAAAAAATTCGTCCAAAATCTTGAAGACCCCAATCTCTTGTTTTGTACGTTTTTTCCACGTGTCTTGACATCCAATGTATCCCTGCAAAGTTTGGTGAAGATCTGAGTATGTAGTTTTTGACCTTATATGGAACCTCCTTTCTGAAAATTTGAGAATTCTTAAAAAATTCGTCCAAAATCTTGATGTCTCCAATCTCTTGTTTTGTACGTTTTTTCCACGTGTCTTGACATCCAATGTATCCATGCAAAGTTTGGTGAAGATCTGAGTATGTCGTTTTTGACCTTATCTGGAACCTCCCATCCGAAAATTTGAAAATTCTTAAAAAATTCGTCGAAAATCTTGATGTCTCCAATCTCTTGTTTTGTACGTTTTTTCCACGTGTCTTGACATGCAAAGTATCCCTGCAACGTTTGGTGAAGATCTGAGTATGTAGTTTTTGACCTTATCTGGAACCTCCTATCTGAAAATTTGAAAATTCTTCAAAAATTCGTCGAAAATCTTGATGTCTCCAATCTCTTGCTTTGTACGTTTTTTCCACGTGTCTTGACATCCAATGTATCCCTGCAATGTTTGGTGGAGATCTGAGTATGTAGTTTTTGACCTTATCTGGAACCTCCTATCTGAAAATTTGAAAATTCTTCAAAAATTCGTCCAAAATCTTGATGTCTCCAATCTCTTGTTTTGTACGTTTTTTCCACGTGTCTCGACCTCCAATGTATCCCTGCAAAGTTAGTGAAGATCTGAGTATGTCGTTTTTGACCTTATCTGGAACATCCTTTCTGAAAATTTGAAAATTCTTAAAAAATTCGTCGAAAATCTTGATGTCTCCAATCTCTTGTTTTGTACGTTTTTTCCACGTTTCTTGACATCCAATGTATCCCTGCAAAGTTTGGTGAAGATCTGAGTATGTAGTTTTTGACCTTATCTGGAACCTCCCATCTGAAAATTTGAAAATTCTTAAAAAATTCGACCAATATCTTGATGTCTCCAATCTCTTGTTTTGTACGTTTTTTCCACGTGTCTTGACACATAATGTATCCATGCAAAGTTTGGTGAAGATCTGAGTATGTAGTTTTTGACCTTATATGGAACCTCCTATCTGAAAATTTAAAAATTCTTAAAAAATTCGTCCAAAATCTTGATGTCTCCAATCTCTTGTTTTGTACGTTTTTTCCACGTGTCTTGACATCCAATGTATCCCTGCAAAGTTTGGTGAAGATCTGAGTATGTAGTTTTTGACCTTATCTGGAACCTCCCATCTGAAAATTTGAAAATTCTTAAAAAATTCGACCAAAATCTTGATGTCTCCAATCTTTTGTTTTGTACGTTTTTTCCACGTGTCTTGACACATAATGTATCCATGCAAAGTTTGGTGAAGATCTGAGTATGTAGTTTTTGACCTTATATGGAACCTCCTATCTGAAAATTTGAAAATTCTTAAAAAATTCGTCCAAAATCTTGATGTCTCCAATCTCTTGTTTTGTACGTTTTTTCCACGTGTCTTGAAATCCAATGTATCCCTGCAAAGTTTGGTGAAGATCTGAGTATGTAGTTTTTGACCTTATCTGGAACCTCCCATCTGAAAATTTGAAAATTCCTAAAAAATCCGTGCAAAATCTTGATGACCCCAATCTCTTGTTTTGTACGTTTTTTCCACGTGTCTTGACATCCAATGTATCCATGCAAAGTTTGGTGAAGATCTGAGTATGTCGTTTTTGACCTTATCTGGAACCTCCCATCTGAAAATTTGAAAATTCTTAAAAAATTCGTCGAAAATCTTGATGTCTCCAATCTTTTGTTTTGTACGTTTTATCCACGTGTCTTGACATGCAAAGTATCCCTGCAACGTTTGGTGAAGATCTGAGTATGTAGTTTTTGACCTTATCTGGAACCTCCCATCTGAAAATTTGAAAATTCCTAAAAAATCCGTCCAAAATCTTGATGACCCCAATCTCTTGTTTTGTACGTTTTTTCCACGTGTCTTGACATCCAATGTATCCCTGCAAAGTTTGGTGAAGATCTGAGTATGTAGTTTTTGACCTTATCTGGAACCTCCTATCTGAAAATTTGAAAATTCTTAAAAAATTCGTCCAAAATCTTGATGTCTCCAATCTCTTGTTTTGTACGTTTTTTCCACGTGTCTTGATATCCAATGTATCCCTGCAAAGTTTGGTGAAGATCTGAGTATGTCGTTTTTGACCTTATCTGGAACATCCTTTCTGAAAATTTGAAAATTGTTAAAAAATTCGTCCAAAATCTTGATGTCTCCTATCTCTTGTTTTGTACGTTTTTTCCACGTGTCTTGACATCCAATGTATCCCTGCAAAGTTTGGTGAAGATCTGAGTATGTAGTTTTTGACCTTATCTGGAACCTCCCATCTGAAAATTTGAAAATTCTTAAAAAATTCGACCAAAATCTTGATGTCTCCAATCTCTTCTTTTGTACGTTTTTTCCACGTGTCTTGACACATAATGTATCCATGCAAAGTTTGGTGAAGATCTGAGTATGTAGTTTTTGACCTTATATGGAACCTCCTATCTGAAAATTTGAAAATTCTTAAAAAATTTGACCAAAATCTTGATGTCCCCAATCCTATGTTTTGTATGTTTTTTCCACGTGTCTTGACATCCAATGTATCCCTGCAGAGTTTGGTGAAGATCTGAGTATGTAGTTTTTGACCTTATCTGGAACCTCCCATCTGAAAATTTGAAAATTCTTAAAAAATTCGTCGAAAATCTTGATGTCTCCAATCTCTTGTTTTGTACGTTTTTTCCACGTGTCTTGACATGCAAAGTATCCCTGCAACGTTTGGTGAAGATCTGAGTATGTAGTTTTTGACCTTATCTGGAACCTCCTATCTGAAAATTTGAAAATTCTTAAAAAATTCGTCCAAAATCTTGATGTCTCCAATCTCTTGTTTTGTACGTTTTTTCCACGTGTCTTGACATCCAATGTATCCCTGCAATGTTTGGTGAAGATCTGAGTATGTAGTTTTTGACCTTATATGGAACCTCCTATCTGAAAATTTGAAAATTGTTAAAAAATTCGTCCAAAATCTTGATGTCTCCAATCTCTTGTTTTGTACGTTCTTTCCACGTGTCTTGACATCCAATGTATCCCTGCAATGTTTGGTGAAGATCTGAGTATGTAGTTTTTGACCTTATATGGAACCTCCTATCTGAAAATTTGAAAATTCTTAAAAAAATTTAACAAAATCTTGATGTCCCCAATCCTATGTTTTGTATGTTTTTTCCACGTGTCTTGACATACAATGTATCCCTGCAGAGTTTGGTGAAGATCTGAGTATGTAGTTTTTGACCTTATCTGGAACCTCCCATCTGAAAATTTGAAAATTCCTAAAAAATCCGTCCAAAATTTTGTTGACCCCAATCTCTTGTTTTGTACGTTTTTTCCACGTGTCTTGACATCCAATGTATCCCTGCAAAGTTTGGTGAAGATCTGAGTATGTAGTTTTTGACCTTATCTGGAACCGCATTTCTGAAAATTTGAAAATTCTTAAAAAAATCGTCCAAAATCTTGATGTCTCCAATATCTTGTTTTGTACGTTTTTTCCACGTGTCTTGACATCCAATGTATCCCTGCAAAGTTTGGTGAAGATCTGAGTATGTAGTTTTTGACCTTATCTGGAACCTCCTATCTGAAAATTTGAAAATTCTTAAAAAATTCTTCCAAAATCTTGATGTCTCCAATCTCTTGTTTTGTACGTTTTTTCCACGTGTCTTGATATCCAATGTATCCCTGCAAAGTTTGGTGAAGATCTGAGTACGTCGTTTTTGACCTTATCTGGAACATCCTTTCTGAAAATTTGAAAATTGTTAAAAAATTCGTCCAAAATCTTGATGTCTCCTATCTCTTGTTTTGTACGTTTTTTCCACGTGTCTTGACATCCAATGTATCCCTGCAAAGTTTGGTGAAGATCTGAGTATGTAGTTTTTGACCTTATCTGGAACCTCCCATCTGAAAATTTGAAAATTCTTAAAAAATTCGACCAAAATCTTGATGTCTCCAATCTCTTGTTTTGTACGTTTTTTCCACGTGTCTTGACACATAATGTATCCATGCAAAGTTTGGTGAAGATCTGAGTATGTAGTTTTTGACCTTATCTGGAACCTCCCATCTGAAAATTTGAAAATTCTTAAAAAATTCGTCGAAAATCTTGATGTCTCCAATCTCTTGTTTTGTACGTTTTTTCCACGTGTCTTGACATGCAAAGTATCCCTGCAACGTTTGGTGAAGATCTGAGTCTGTAGTTTTTGACCTTATCTGGAACCTCCTATCTGAAAATTTGAAAATTCTTAAAAAATTCGTCCAAAATCTTGATGTCTCCAATCTCTTGTTTTGTACGTTTTTTCCACGTGTCTTGACATCCAATGTATCCCTGCAATGTTTTTTGAAGATCTGAGTATGTAGTTTTTGACCTTATATGGAGCCTCCTATCCGAAAATTTGAAAATTCTTAAAAAATTCGTCCAAAATCTTGATGTCTCCAATCTCTTGTTTTGTACGTTCTTTCCACGTGTCTTGACATCCAATGTATCCCTGCAATGTTTGGTGAAGATCTGAGTATGTAGTTTTTGACCTTATATGGAACCTCCTATCTGAAAATTTGAAAATTCTTAAAAGAATTTAACAAAATCTTGATGTCCCCAATCCTATGTTTTGTATGTTTTTTCCACGTGTCTTGACATACAATGTATCCCTGCAGAGTTTGGTGAAGATCTGAGTATGTAGTTTTTGACCTTATCTGGAACCTCCCATCTGAAAATTTGAAAATTCCTAAAAAATCCGTCCAAAATCTTGTTGACCCGAATCTCTTGTTTTGTACGTTTTTTCCACGTGTCTTGACATCCAATGTATCCCTGCAAAGTTTGGTGAAGATCTGAGTATGTAGTTTTTGACCTTATCTGGAACCGCATTTCTGAAAATTTGAAAATTTTTAAAAAAATCGTCCAAAATCTTGATGTCTCCAATCTCTTGTTTTGTACGTTTTTTCCACGTGTCTTGACATCCAATGTATCCCTGCAAAGTTTGGTGAAGATCTGAGTATGTAGTTTTTGACCTTATATGGAACCTCCTATCTGAAAATTTGAAAATTCTTAAAAAATTCGTCCAAAATCTTGATGTCTCCAATCTCTTGTTTTGTACGTTTTTTCCACGTGTCTCGACCTCCAATGGATCCCTGCAAAGTTTGGTGAAGATCTGAGTATGTCGTTTTTGACCTTATCTGGAACCTCCCATCTGAAAATTTGAAAATTCTTAAAAAATTCGTCGAAAATCTTGATGTCTCCGATCTCTTGTTTTGTACGTTTTTTCCACGTGTCTTGACATGCAAAGTATTCCTGCAAAGTTTGGTGAAGATCTGAGTATGTAGTTTTTGACCTCATCTGGAACCTCCTATCTGAAAATTTGAAAATTCTTAAAAAATTCGTCCAAAATCTTGATGTCTCCAATCTCTTGTTTTGTACGTTTTTTCCACGTGTCTTGACATCCAATGTATCCCTGCAAAGTTTGGTGAAGATCTGAGTATGTAGTTTTTGACCTTATCTGGAACCTCCTATCTGAAAATTTGAAAATTCTTAAAAAATTCGTCCAAAATCTTGATGTCTCCAATCTCTTGTTTTGTACGTTTTTTCCACGTGTCTTGATATCCAATGTATCCCTGCAAAGTTTGGTGAAGATCTGAGTATGTCGTTTTTGACCTTATCTGGAACATCCTTTCTGAAAATTTGAAAATTGTTAAAAAATTCGTCCAAAATCTTGATGTCTCCTATCTCTTGTTTTGTACGTTTTTTCCACGTGTCTTGACATCCAATGTATCCCTGCAAAGTTTGGTGAAGATCTGAGTATGTAGTTTTTGACCTTATCTGGAACCTCCCATCTGAAAATTTGAAAATTCTTAAAAAATTCGACCAAAATCTTGATGTCTCCAATCTCTTGTTTTGTACGTTTTTTCCACGTGTCTTGACACATAATGTATCCATGCAAAGTTTGGTGAAGATCTGAGTATGTAGTTTTTGACCTTATATGGAACCTCCTATCTGAAAATTTGAAAATTCTTAAAAAATTCGTCCAAAATCTTGATGTCTCCAATCTCTTGTTTTGTACGTTTTTTCCACGTGTCTTGACATCCAATGTATCCCTGCAAAGTTTGGTGAAGATCTGAGTATGTAGTTTTTGACCTTATCTGGAACCTCCCATCTGAAAATTTGAAAATTCCTAAAAAATCCGTCCAAAATCTTGATGACCACAATCTCTTGTTTTGTACGTTTTTTCCACGTGTCTTGACATTCAATGTATCCCTGCAAAGTTTGGTGAAGATCTGAGTATGTAGTTTTTGACCTTATATGGAACCTCCTTTCTGAAAATTTGAAAATTCTTAAAAAATTCGTCCAAAATCTTGAAGACCCCAATCTCTTGTTTTGTACTTTTTTTCCACGTGTCTTGACATCCAATGTATCCCTGCAAAGTTTGGTGAAGATCTGAGTATGTAGTTTTTGACCTTATATGGAACCTCCTTTCTGAAAATTTGAGAATTCTTAAAAAATTCGTCCAAAATCTTGATGTCTCCAATCTCTTGTTTTGTACGTTTTTTCCACGTGTCTTGACATCCAATGTATCCATGCAAAGTTTGGTGAAGATCTGAGTATGTCGTTTTTGACCTTATCTGGAACCTCCCATCCGAAAATTTGAAAATTCTTAAAAAATTCGTCGAAAATCTTGATGTCTCCAATCTCTTGTTTTGTACGTTTTTTCCACGTGTCTTGACATGCAAAGTATCCCTGCAACGTTTGGTGAAGATCTGAGTATGTAGTTTTTGACCTTATCTGGAACCTCCTATCTGAAAATTTGAAAATTCTTCAAAAATTCGTCGAAAATCTTGATGTCTCCAATCTCTTGCTTTGTACGTTTTTTCCACGTGTCTTGACATCCAATGTATCCCTGCAATGTTTGGTGGAGATCTGAGTATGTAGTTTTTGACCTTATCTGGAACCTACTATCTGAAAATTTGAAAATTCTTCAAAAATTCGTCCAAAATCTTGATGTCTCCAATCTCTTGTTTTGTACGTTTTTTCCACTTGTCTCGACCTCCAATGTATCCCTGCAAAGTTAGTGAAGATCTGAGTATGTCGTTTTTGACCTTATCTGGAACATCCTTTCTGAAAATTTGAAAATTCTTAAAAAATTCGTCGAAAATCTTGATGTCTCCAATCTCTTGTTTTGTACGTTTTTTCCACGTTTCTTGACATCCAATGTATCCCTGCAAAGTTTGGTGAAGATCTGAGTATGTAGTTTTTGACCTTATATGGAACATCCTTTCTGAAAATTTGAAAATTCTCAAAAAATTCGTCCATAATCTTGATGTCTCCAATCTCTTGTTTTGTACGTTTTTTCTACGTGTCTTGACAGCCAATGTATCCCTGCAAAGTTTGGTGAAGATCTGAGCATGTAGTTTTTGACCTTATATGGAACCTCCTATCTGAAAATTTGATAATTCTTAAAAAATTCGTCGAAAATCTTGATGTCACCAATCCTATGTTTTGTATGTTTTTTCCACGTGTCTTGACATCCAATGTATCCATGCAAAGTTTGGTGAAGATCTGAGTATGTCGTTTTTGACCTTATCTGGAACTTCCCATCTGAAAATTTGAAAATTCTTAAAAAATTCGTCGAAAATCTTGATGTCTCCGATCTCTTGTTTTGTACGTTTTTTCCACGTGTCTTGACATGCAAAGTATTCCTGCAAAGTTTGGTGAAGATCTGAGTATGTAGTTTTTGACCTCATCTGGAACCTCCTATCTGAAAATTTGAAAATTCTTAAAAAATTCGTCCAAAATCTTGATGTCTCCAATCTCTTGTTTTGTACGTTTTTTCCACGTGTCTTGACATCCAATGTATCCCTGCAATGTTTGGTGAAGATCTGAGTATGTAGTTTTTGACCTTATCTGGAACCTCCCATCTGAAAATTTGAAAATTCCTAAAAAATCCGTCCAAAATCTTGATGACCCCAATCTCTTGTTTTGTACGTTTTTTCCACGTGTCTTGACATCCAATGTATCCCTGCAAAGTTTGGTGAAGATCTGAGTATGTAGTTTTTGACCTTATCTGGAACCTCCTATCTGAAAATTTGAAAATTCTTAAAAAATTCGTCCAAAATCTTGATGTCTCCAATCTCTTGTTTTGTACGTTTTTTCCACGTGTCTTGATATCCAATGTATCCCTGCAAAGTTTGGTGAAGATCTGAGTATGTCGTTTTTGACCTTATCTGGAACATCCTTTCTGAAAATTTGAAAATTCTTAAAAAATTCGACCAAAATCTTGATGTTCCGAATCCTATGTTTTGTATGTTTTTTCAACGTGTCTTGACATCCAATGTATCCATGCAAAGTTTGGTGAAGATCTGAGTATGTAGTTTTTGACCTTATATTGAACCTCCCATCTGAAAATTTGAAAATTCTTAAAAAATTCGTCCAAAATCTTGATGTCTCCAATCTCTTGTTTTGTACGTTTTTTCCACGTGTCTTGACATCCAATGTATCCCTGCAAAGTTTGGTGAAGATCTGAGTATGTAGTTTTTGACCTTATCTGGAACCTCCCATCTGAAAATTTGAAAATTCCTAAAAAATCCGTCCAAAATCTTGATGACCACAATCTCTTGTTTTGTACGTTTTTTCCACGTGTCTTGACATTCAATGTATCCCTGCAAAGTTTGGTGAAGATCTGAGTATGTAGTTTTTGACCTTATATGGAACCTCCTTTCTGAAAATTTGAAAATTCTTAAAAAATTCGTCCAAAATCTTGAAGACCCCAATCTCTTGTTTTGTACGTTTTTTCCACGTGTCTTGACATCCAATGTATCCCTGCAAAGTTTGGTGAAGATCTGAGTATGTAGTTTTTGACCTTATATGGAACCTCCTTTCTGAAAATTTGAGAATTCTTAAAAAATTCGTCCAAAATCTTGATGTCTCCAATCTCTTGTTTTGTACGTTTTTTCCACGTGTCTTGACATCCAATGTATCCATGCAAAGTTTGGTGAAGATCTGAGTATGTCGTTTTTGACCTTATCTGGAACCTCCCATCCGAAAATTTGAAAATTCTTAAAAAATTCGTCGAAAATCTTGATGTCTCCAATCTCTTGTTTTGTACGTTTTTTCCACGTGTCTTGACATGCAAAGTATCCCTGCAACGTTTGGTGAAGATCTGAGTATGTAGTTTTTGACCTTATCTGGAACCTCCTATCTGAAAATTTGAAAATTCTTCAAAAATTCGTCGAAAATCTTGATGTCTCCAATCTCTTGCTTTGTACGTTTTTTCCACGTGTCTTGACATCCAATGTATCCCTGCAATGTTTGGTGGAGATCTGAGTATGTAGTTTTTGACCTTATCTGGAACCTCCTATCTGAAAATTTGAAAATTCTTCAAAAATTCGTCCAAAATCTTGATGTCTCCAATCTCTTGTTTTGTACGTTTTTTCCACGTGTCTCGACCTCCAATGTATCCCTGCAAAGTTAGTGAAGATCTGAGTATGTCGTTTTTGACCTTATCTGGAACATCCTTTCTGAAAATTTGAAAATTCTTAAAAAATTCGTCGAAAATCTTGATGTCTCCAATCTCTTGTTTTGTACGTTTTTTCCACGTTTCTTGACATCCAATGTATCCCTGCAAAGTTTGGTGAAGATCTGAGTATGTAGTTTTTGACCTTATCTGGAACCTCCCATCTGAAAATTTGAAAATTCTTAAAAAATTCGACCAATATCTTGATGTCTCCAATCTCTTGTTTTGTACGTTTTTTCCACGTGTCTTGACACATAATGTATCCATGCAAAGTTTGGTGAAGATCTGAGTATGTAGTTTTTGACCTTATATGGAACCTCCTATCTGAAAATTTAAAAATTCTTAAAAAATTCGTCCAAAATCTTGATGTCTCCAATCTCTTGTTTTGTACGTTTTTTCCACGTGTCTTGACATCCAATGTATCCCTGCAAAGTTTGGTGAAGATCTGAGTATGTAGTTTTTGAAAACCTTATCTGGAACCTCCCATCTGAAAATTTGAAAATTCTTAAAAAATTCGACCAAAATCTTGATGTCTCCAATCTTTTGTTTTGTACGTTTTTTCCACGTGTCTTGACACATAATGTATCCATGCAAAGTTTGGTGAAGATCTGAGTATGTAGTTTTTGACCTTATATGGAACCTCCTATCTGAAAATTTGAAAATTCTTAAAAAATTCGTCCAAAATCTTGATGTCTCCAATCTCTTGTTTTGTACGTTTTTTCCACGTGTCTTGAAATCCAATGTATCCCTGCAAAGTTTGGTGAAGATCTGAGTATGTAGTTTTTGACCTTATCTGGAACCTCCCATCTGAAAATTTGAAAATTCCTAAAAAATCCGTGCAAAATCTTGATGACCCCAATCTCTTGTTTTGTACGTTTTTTCCACGTGTCTTGACATCCAATGTATCCATGCAAAGTTTGGTGAAGATCTGAGTATGTCGTTTTTGACCTTATCTGGAACCTCCCATCTGAAAATTTGAAAATTCTTAAAAAATTCGTCGAAAATCTTGATGTCTCCAATCTTTTGTTTTGTACGTTTTATCCACGTGTCTTGACATGCAAAGTATCCCTGCAACGTTTGGTGAAGATCTGAGTATGTAGTTTTTGACCTTATCTGGAACCTCCCATCTGAAAATTTGAAAATTCCTAAAAAATCCGTCCAAAATCTTGATGACCCCAATCTCTTGTTTTGTACGTTTTTTCCACGTGTCTTGACATCCAATGTATCCCTGCAAAGTTTGGTGAAGATCTGAGTATGTAGTTTTTGACCTTATCTGGAACCTCCTATCTGAAAATTTGAAAATTCTTAAAAAATTCGTCCAAAATCTTGATGTCTCCAATCTCTTGTTTTGTACGTTTTTTCCACGTGTCTTGATATCCAATGTATCCCTGCAAAGTTTGGTGAAGATCTGAGTATGTCGTTTTTGACCTTATCTGGAACATCCTTTCTGAAAATTTGAAAATTGTTAAAAAATTCGTCCAAAATCTTGATGTCTCCTATCTCTTGTTTTGTACGTTTTTTCCACGTGTCTTGACATCCAATGTATCCCTGCAAAGTTTGGTGAAGATCTGAGTATGTAGTTTTTGACCTTATCTGGAACCTCCCATCTGAAAATTTGAAAATTCTTAAAAAATTCGACCAAAATCTTGATGTCTCCAATCTCTTCTTTTGTACGTTTTTTCCACGTGTCTTGACACATAATGTATCCATGCAAAGTTTGGTGAAGATCTGAGTATGTAGTTTTTGACCTTATATGGAACCTCCTATCTGAAAATTTGAAAATTCTTAAAAAATTTGACCAAAATCTTGATGTCCCCAATCCTATGTTTTGTATGTTTTTTCCACGTGTCTTGACATCCAATGTATCCCTGCAGAGTTTGGTGAAGATCTGAGTATGTAGTTTTTGACCTTATCTGGAACCTCCCATCTGAAAATTTGAAAATTCTTAAAAAATTCGTCGAAAATCTTGATGTCTCCAATCTCTTGTTTTGTACGTTTTTTCCACGTGTCTTGACATGCAAAGTATCCCTGCAACGTTTGGTGAAGATCTGAGTATGTAGTTTTTGACCTTATCTGGAACCTCCTATCTGAAAATTTGAAAATTCTTAAAAAATTCGTCCAAAATCTTGATGTCTCCAATCTCTTGTTTTGTACGTTTTTTCCACGTGTCTTGACATCCAATGTATCCCTGCAATGTTTGGTGAAGATCTGAGTATGTAGTTTTTGACCTTATATGGAACCTCCTATCTGAAAATTTGAAAATTCTTAAAAAATTCGTCCAAAATCTTGATGTCTCCAATCTCTTGTTTTGTACGTTCTTTCCACGTGTCTTGACATCCAATGTATCCCTGCAATGTTTGGTGAAGATCTGAGTATGTAGTTTTTGACCTTATATGGAACCTCCTATCTGAAAATTTGAAAATTCTTAAAAAAATTTAACAAAATCTTGATGTCCCCAATCCTATGTTTTGTATGTTTTTTCCACGTGTCTTGACATACAATGTATCCCTGCAGAGTTTGGTGAAGATCTGAGTATGTAGTTTTTGACCTTATCTGGAACCTCCCATCTGAAAATTTGAAAATTCCTAAAAAATCCGTCCAAAATTTTGTTGACCCCAATCTCTTGTTTTGTACGTTTTTTCCACGTGTCTTGACATCCAATGTATCCCTGCAAAGTTTGGTGAAGATCTGAGTATGTAGTTTTTGACCTTATCTGGAACCGCATTTCTGAAAATTTGAAAATTCTTAAAAAAATCGTCCAAAATCTTGATGTCTCCAATCTCTTGTTTTGTACGTTTTTTCCACGTGTCTTGACATCCAATGTATCCCTGCAAAGTTTGGTGAAGATCTGAGTATGTAGTTTTTGACCTTATCTGGAACCTCCTATCTGAAAATTTGAAAATTCTTAAAAAATTCTTCCGAAATCTTGATGTCTCCAATCTCTTGTTTTGTACGTTTTTTCCACGTGTCTTGATATCCAATGTATCCCTGCAAAGTTTGGTGAAGATCTGAGTACGTCGTTTTTGACCTTATCTGGAACATCCTTTCTGAAAATTTGAAAATTGTTAAAAAATTCGTCCAAAATCTTGATGTCTCCTATCTCTTGTTTTGTACGTTTTTTCCACGTGTCTTGACATCCAATGTATCCCTGCAAAGTTTGGTGAAGATCTGAGTATGTAGTTTTTGACCTTATCTGGAACCTCCCATCTGAAAATTTGAAAATTCTTAAAAAATTCGACCAAAATCTTGATGTCTCCAATCTCTTGTTTTGTACGTTTTTTCCACGTGTCTTGACACATAATGTATCCATGCAAAGTTTGGTGAAGATCTGAGTATGTAGTTTTTGACCTTATCTGGAACCTCCCATCTGAAAATTTGAAAATTCTTAAAAAATTCGTCGAAAATCTTGATGTCTCCAATCTCTTGTTTTGTACGTTTTTTCCACGTGTCTTGACATGCAAAGTATCCCTGCAACGTTTGGTGAAGATCTGAGTCTGTAGTTTTTGACCTTATCTGGAACCTCCTATCTGAAAATTTGAAAATTCTTAAAAAATTCGTCCAAAATCTTGATGTCTCCAATCTCTTGTTTTGTACGTTTTTTCCACGTGTCTTGACATCCAATGTATCCCTGCAATGTTTGGTGAAGATCTGAGTATGTAGTTTTTGACCTTATATGGAGCCTCCTATCTGAAAATTTGAAAATTCTTAAAAAATTCGTCCAAAATCTTGATGTCTCCAATCTCTTGTTTTGTACGTTCTTTCCACGTGTCTTGACATCCAATGTATCCCTGCAATGTTTGGTGAAGATCTGAGTATGTAGTTTTTGACCTTATATGGAACCTCCTATCTGAAAATTTGAAAATTCTTAAAAGAATTTAACAAAATCTTGATGTCCCCAATCCTATGTTTTGTATGTTTTTTCCACGTGTCTTGACATACAATGTATCCCTGCAGAGTTTGGTGAAGATCTGAGTATGTAGTTTTTGACCTTATCTGGAACCTCCCATCTGAAAATTTGAAAATTCCTAAAAAATCCGTCCAAAATCTTGTTGACCCGAATCTCTTGTTTTGTACGTTTTTTCCACGTGTCTTGACATCCAATGTATCCCTGCAAAGTTTGGTGAAGATCTGAGTATGTAGTTTTTGACCTTATCTGGAACCGCATTTCTGAAAATTTGAAAATTTTTAAAAAAATCGTCCAAAATCTTGATGTCTCCAATCTCTTGCTTTGTACGTTTTTTCCACGTGTCTTGACATCCAATGTATCCCTGCAATGTTTGGTGGAGATCTGAGTATGTAGTTTTTGACCTTATCTGGAACCTACTATCTGAAAATTTGAAAATTCTTCAAAAATTCGTCCAAAATCTTGATGTCTCCAATCTCTTGTTTTGTACGTTTTTTCCACTTGTCTCGACCTCCAATGTATCCCTGCAAAGTTAGTGAAGATCTGAGTATGTCGTTTTTGACCTTATCTGGAACATCCTTTCTGAAAATTTGAAAATTCTTAAAAAATTCGTCGAAAATCTTGATGTCTCCAATCTCTTGTTTTGTACGTTTTTTCCACGTTTCTTGACATCCAATGTATCCCTGCAAAGTTTGGTGAAGATCTGAGTATGTAGTTTTTGACCTTATATGGAACATCCTTTCTGAAAATTTGAAAATTCTCAAAAAATTCGTCCATAATCTTGATGTCTCCAATCTCTTGTTTTGTACGTTTTTTCCACGTGTCTTGACAGCCAATGTATCCCTGCAAAGTTTGGTGAAGATCTGAGCATGTAGTTTTTGACCTTATATGGAACCTCCTATCTGAAAATTTGATAATTCTTAAAAAATTCGTCGAAAATCTTGATGTCACCAATCCTATGTTTTGTATGTTTTTTCCACGTGTCTTGACATCCAATGTATCCATGCAAAGTTTGCTGAAGATCTGAGTATGTCGTTTTTGACCTTATCTGGAACTTCCCATCTGAAAATTTGAAAATTCTTAAAAAATTCGTCGAAAATCTTGATGTCTCCGATCTCTTGTTTTGTACGTTTTTTCCACGTGTCTTGACATGCAAAGTATTCCTGCAAAGTTTGGTGAAGATCTGAGTATGTAGTTTTTGACCTCATCTGGAACCTCCTATCTGAAAATTTGAAAATTCTTAAAAAATTCGTCCAAAATCTTGATGTCTCCAATCTCTTGTTTTGTACGTTTTTTCCACGTGTCTTGACATCCAATGTATCCCTGCAATGTTTGGTGAAGATCTGAGTATGTAGTTTTTGACCTTATCTGGAACCTCCCATCTGAAAATTTGAAAATTCCTAAAAAATTCGTCCAAAATCTTGATGACCCCAATCTCTTGTTTTGTACGTTTTTTCCACGTGTCTTGACATCCAATGTATCCCTGCAAAGTTTGGTGAAGATCTGAGTATGTAGTTTTTGACCTTATCTGGAACCTCCTATCTGAAAATTTGAAAATTCTTAAAAAATTCGTCCAAAATCTTGATGTCTCCAATCTCTTGTTTTGTACGTTTTTTCCACGTGTCTTGATATCCAATGTATCCCTGCAAAGTTTGGTGAAGATCTGAGTATGTCGTTTTTGACCTTATCTGGAACATCCTTTCTGAAAATTTGAAAATTCTTAAAAAATTCGACCAAAATCTTGATGTTCCGAATCCTATGTTTTGTATGTTTTTTCCACGTGTCTTGACATCCAATGTATCCATGCAAAGTTTGGTGAAGATCTGAGTATGTAGTTTTTGACCTTATATTGAACCTCCCATCTGAAAATTTGAAAATTCTTAAAAAATTCGTCCAAAATCTTGATGTCTCCAATCTCTTGTTTTGTACGTTTTTTCCACGTGTCTTGACATCCAATGTATCCCTGCAAAGTTTGGTGAAGATCTGAGTATGTAGTTTTTGACCTTATCTGGAACCTCCCATCTGAAAATTTGAAAATTCCTAAAAAATCCGTCCAAAATCTTGATGACCACAATCCCTTGTTTTGTACGTTTTTTCCACGTGTCTTGACATTCAATGTATCCCTGCAAAGTTTGGTGAAGATCTGAGTATGTAGTTTTTGACCTTATATGGAACCTCCTTTCTGAAAATTTGAAAATTCTTAAAAAATTCGTCCAAAATCTTGAAGACCCCAATCTCTTGTTTTGTACGTTTTTTCCACGTGTCTTGACATCCAATGTATCCCTGCAAAGTTTGGTGAAGATCTGAGTATGTAGTTTTTGACCTTATATGGAACCTCCTTTCTGAAAATTTGAGAATTCTTAAAAAATTCGTCCAAAATCTTGATGTCTCCAATCTCTTGTTTTGTACGTTTTTTCCACGTGTCTTGACATCCAATGTATCCATGCAAAGTTTGGTGAAGATCTGAGTATGTCGTTTTTGACCTTATCTGGAACCTCCCATCCGAAAATTTGAAAATTCTTAAAAAATTCGTCGAAAATCTTGATGTCTCCAATCTCTTGTTTTGTACGTTTTTTCCACGTGTCTTGACATGCAAAGTATCCCTGCAACGTTTGGTGAAGATCTGAGTATGTAGTTTTTGACCTTATCTGGAACCTCCTATCTGAAAATTTGAAAATTCTTCAAAAATTCGTCGAAAATCTTGATGTCTCCAATCTCTTGCTTTGTACGTTTTTTCCACGTGTCTTGACATCCAATGTATCCCTGCAATGTTTGGTGGAGATCTGAGTATGTAGTTTTTGACCTTATCTGGAACCTCCCATCTGAAAATTTGAAAATTCTTAAAAAATTCGACCAAAATCTTGATGTCTCCAATCTCTTGTTTTGTACGTTTTTTCCACGTGTCTTGACACATAATGTATCCATGCAAAGTTTGGTGAAGATCTGAGTATGTAATTTTTGACCTTATATGGAACCTCCTATCTGAAAATTTGAAAATTCTTAAAAAATTTGACCAAAATCTTGATGTCCCCAATCCTATGTTTTGTATGTTTTTTCCACGTGTCTTGACATCCAATGTATCCATGCAAAGTTTGGTGAAGATCTGAGTATGTAGTTTTTGACCTTATCTGGAACCTCCCATCTGAAAATTTGAAAATTCTTAAAAAATTCGTCGAAAATCTTGATGTCTCCAATCTCTTGTTTTGTACGTTTTTTCCACGTGTCTTGACATGCAAAGTATCCCTGCAACGTTTGGTGAAGATCTGAGTATGTAGTTTTTGACCTTATCTGGAACCTCCTATCTGAAAATTTGAAAATTCTTAAAAAATTCGTCCAAAATCTTGATGTCTCCAATCTCTTGTTTTGTACGTTTTTTCCACGTGTCTTGACATCCAATGTATCCCTGCAATGTTTGGTGAAGATCTGAGTATGTAGTTTTTGACCTTATATGGAGCCTCCTATCTGAAAATTTGAAAATTCTTAAAAAATTCGTCCAAAATCTTGATGTCTCCAATCTCTTGTTTTGTACGTTCTTTCCACGTGTCTTGACATCCAATGTATCCCTGCAATGTTTGGTGAAGATCTGAGTATGTAGTTTTTGACCTTATATGGAACCTCCTATCTGAAAATTTGAAAATTCTTAAAAGAATTTAACAAAATCTTGATGTCCCCAATCCTATGTTTTGTATGTTTTTTCCACGTGTCTTGACATACAATGTATCCCTGCAGAGTTTGGTGAAGATCTGAGTATGTAGTTTTTGACCTTATCTGGAACCTCTCATCTGAAAATTTGAAAATTCCTAAAAAATCCGTCCAAAATCTTGTTGACCCGAATCTCTTGTTTTGTACGTTTTTTCCACGTGTCTTGACATCCAATGTATCCCTGCAAAGTTTGGTGAAGATCTGAGTATGTAGTTTTTGACCTTATCTGGAACCGCATTTCTGAAAATTTGAAAATTTTTAAAAAAATCGTCCAAAATCTTGATGTCTCCAATCTCTTGTTTTGTACGTTTTTTCCACGTGTCTTGACATCCAATGTATCCCTGCAAAGTTTGGTGAAGATCTGAGTATGTAGTTTTTGACCTTATATGGAACCTCCTATCTGAAAATTTGAAAATTCTTAAAAAATTCGTCCAAAATCTTGATGTCTCCAATCTCTTGTTTTGTACGTTTTTTCCACGTGTCTCGACCTCCAATGGATCCCTGCAAAGTTTGGTGAAGATCTGAGTATGTCGTTTTTGACCTTATCTGGAACCTCCCATCTGAAAATTTGAAAATTCTTAAAAAATTCGTCGAAAATCTTGATGTCTCCGATCTCTTGTTTTGTACGTTTTTTCCACGTGTCTTGACATGCAAAGTATTCCTGCAAAGTTTGGTGAAGATCTGAGTATGTAGTTTTTGACCTCATCTGGAACCTCCTATCTGAAAATTTGAAAATTCTTAAAAAATTCGTCCAAAATCTTGATGTCTCCAATCTCTTGTTTTGTACGTTTTTTCCACGTGTCTTGACATCCAATGTATCCCTGCAAAGTTTGGTGAAGATCTGAGTATGTAGTTTTTGACCTTATCTGGAACCTCCTATCTGAAAATTTGAAAATTCTTAAAAAATTCGTCCAAAATCTTGATGTCTCCAATCTCTTGTTTTGTACGTTTTTTCCACGTGTCTTGATATACAATGTATCCCTGCAAAGTTTGGTGAAGATCTGAGTATGTCGTTTTTGACCTTATCTGGAACATCCTTTCTGAAAATTTGAAAATTGTTAAAAAATTCGTCCAAAATCTTGATGTCTCCTATCTCTTGTTTTGTACGTTTTTTCCACGTGTCTTGACATCCAATGTATCCCTGCAAAGTTTGGTGAAGATCTGAGTATGTAGTTTTTGACCTTATCTGGAACCTCCCATCTGAAAATTTGAAAATTCTTAAAAAATTCGACCAAAATCTTGATGTCTCCAATCTCTTGTTTTGTACGTTTTTTCCACGTGTCTTGACACATAATGTATCCATGCAAAGTTTGGTGAAGATCTGAGTATGTAGTTTTTGACCTTATATGGAACCTCCTATCTGAAAATTTGAAAATTCTTAAAAAATTCGTCCAAAATCTTGATGTCTCCAATCTCTTGTTTTGTACGTTTTTTCCACGTGTCTTGACATCCAATGTATCCCTGCAAAGTTTGGTGAAGATCTGAGTATGTAGTTTTTGACCTTATCTGGAACCTCCCATCTGAAAATTTGAAAATTCCTAAAAAATCCGTCCAAAATCTTGATGACCACAATCTCTTGTTTTGTACGTTTTTTCCACGTGTCTTGACATTCAATGTATCCCTGCAAAGTTTGGTGAAGATCTGAGTATGTAGTTTTTGACCTTATATGGAACCTCCTTTCTGAAAATTTGAAAATTCTTAAAAAATTCGTCCAAAATCTTGAAGACCCCAATCTCTTGTTTTGTACGTTTTTTCCACTTGTCTTGACATCCAATGTATCCCTGCAAAGTTTGGTGAAGATCTGAGTATGTAGTTTTTGACCTTATATGGAACCTCCTTTCTGAAAATTTGAGAATTCTTAAAAAATTCGTCCAAAATCTTGATGTCTCCAATCTCTTGTTTTGTACGTTTTTTCCACGTGTCTTGACATCCAATGTATCCATGCAAAGTTTGGTGAAGATCTGAGTATGTCGTTTTTGACCTTATCTGGAACCTCCCATCCGAAAATTTGAAAATTCTTAAAAAATTCGTCGAAAATCTTGATGTCTCCAATCTCTTGTTTTGTACGTTTTTTCCACGTGTCTTGACATGCAAAGTATCCCTGCAACGTTTGGTGAAGATCTGAGTATGTAGTTTTTGACCTTATCTGGAACCTCCTATCTGAAAATTTGAAAATTCTTCAAAAATTCGTCGAAAATCTTGATGTCTCCAATCTCTTGCTTTGTACGTTTTTTCCACGTGTCTTGACATCCAATGTATCCCTGCAATGTTTGGTGGAGATCTGAGTATGTAGTTTTTGACCTTATCTGGAACCTCCTATCTGAAAATTTGAAAATTCTTCAAAAATTCGTCCAAAATCTTGATGTCTCCAATCTCTTGTTTTGTACGTTTTTTCCACGTGTCTTGACATGCAAAGTATCCCTGCAACGTTTGGTGAAGATCTGAGTATGTAGTTTTTGACCTTATCTGGAACCTCCTATCTGAAAATTTGAAAATTCTTAAAAAATTCGTCGAAAATCTTGATGTCTCCAATCTCTTGTTTTGTACGTTTTTTCCACGTTTCTTGACATCCAATGTATCCCTGCAAAGTTTGGTGAAGATCTGAGTATGTAGTTTTTGACCTTATCTGGAACCTCCCATCTGAAAATTTGAAAATTCTTAAAAAATTCGACCAATATCTTGATGTCTCCAATCTCTTGTTTTGTACGTTTTTTCCACGTGTCTTGACACATAATGTATCCATGCAAAGTTTGGTGAAGATCTGAGTATGTAGTTTTTGACCTTATATGGAACCTCCTATCTGAAAATTTGAAAATTCTTAAAAAATTCGTCCAAAATCTTGATGTCTCCAATCTCTTGTTTTGTACGTTTTTTCCACGTGTCTTGACATCCAATGTATCCCTGCAAAGTTTGGTGAAGATCTGAGTATGTAGTTTTTGACCTTATCTGGAACCTCCCATCTGAAAATTTGAAAATTCCTAAAAAATCCGTGCAAAATCTTGATGACCCCAATCTCTTGTTTTGTACGTTTTTTCCACGTGTCTTGACATCCAATGTATCCATGCAAAGTTTGGTGAAGATCTGAGTATGTCGTTTTTGACCTTATCTGGAACCTCCCATCTGAAAATTTGAAAATTCTTAAAAAATTCGTCGAAAATCTTGATGTCTCCAATCTTTTGTTTTGTACGTTTTATCCACGTGTCTTGACATGCAAAGTATCCCTGCAACGTTTGGTGAAGATCTGAGTATGTACTTTTTGACCTTATCTGGAACCTCCCATCTGAAAATTTGAAAATTCCTAAAAAATCCGTCCAAAATCTTGATGACCCCAATCTCTTGTTTTGTACGTTTTTTCCACGTGTCTTGACATCCAATGTATCCCTGCAAAGTTTGGTGAAGATCTGAGTATGTAGTTTTTGACCTTATCTGGAACCTCCTATCTGAAAATTTGAAAATTCTTAAAAAATTCGTCCAAAATCTTGATGTCTCCAATCTCTTGTTTTGTACGTTTTTTCCACGTGTCTTGATATCCAATGTATCCCTGCAAAGTTTGGTGAAGATCTGAGTATGTCGTTTTTGACCTTATCTGGAACATCCTTTCTGAAAATTTGAAAATTCTTAAAAAATTCGTCCAAAATCTTGATGTCTCCTATCTCTTGTTTTGTACGTTTTTTCCACGTGTCTTGACATCCAATGTATCCCTGCAAAGTTTGGTGAAGATCTGAGTATGTAGTTTTTGACCTTATCTGGAACCTCCCATCTGAAAATTTGAAAATTCTTAAAAAATTCGACCAAAATCTTGATGTCTCCAATCTCTTCTTTTGTACGTTTTTTCCACGTGTCTTGACACATAATGTATCCATGCAAAGTTTGGTGAAGATCTGAGTATGTAGTTTTTGACCTTATATGGAACCTCCTATCTGAAAATTTGAAAATTCTTAAAAAATTTGACCAAAATCTTGATGTCCCCAATCCTATGTTTTGTATGTTTTTTCCACGTGTCTTGACATCCAATGTATCCCTGCAGAGTTTGGTGAAGATCTGAGTATGTAGTTTTTGACCTTATCTGGAACCTCCTATCTGAAAATTTGAAAATTCTTAAAAAATTCGTCCAAAATCTTGATGTCTCCAATCTCTTGTTTTGTACGTTTTTTCCACGTGTCTTGACATGCAAAGTATCCCTGCAACGTTTGGTGAAGATCTGAGTATGTAGTTTTTGACCTTATCTGGAACCTCCTATCTGAAAATTTGAAAATTCTTAAAAAATTCGTCCAAAATCTTGATGTCTCCAATCTCTTGTTTTGTACGTTTTTTCCACGTGTCTTGACATCCAATGTATCCCTGCAATGTTTGGTGAAGATCTGAGTATGTAGTTTTTGACCTTATATGGAACCTCCTATCTGAAAATTTGAAAATTCTTAAAAAAATTTAACAAAATCTTGATGTCCCCAATCCTATGTTTTGTATGTTTTTTCCACGTGTCTTGACATACAATGTATCCCTGCAGAGTTTGGTGAAGATCTGAGTATGTAGTTTTTGACCTTATCTGGAACCTCCCATCTGAAAATTTGAAAATTCCTAAAAAATCCGTCCAAAATTTTGTTGACCCCAATCTCTTGTTTTGTACGTTTTTTCCACGTGTCTTGACATCCAATGTATCCCTGCAAAGTTTGGTGAAGATCTGAGTATGTAGTTTTTGACCTTATCTGGAACCGCATTTCTGAAAATTTGAAAATTCTTAAAAAAATCGTCCAAAATCTTGATGTCTCCAATCTCTTGTTTTGTACGTTTTTTCCACGTGTCTTGACATCCAATGTATCCCTGCAAAGTTTGGTGAAGATCTGAGTATGTAGTTTTTGACCTTATCTGGAACCTCCTATCTGAAAATTTGAAAATTCTTAAAAAATTCGTCCAAAATCTTGATGTCTCCAATCTCTTGTTTTGTACGTTTTTTCCACGTGTCTTGATATCCAATGTATCCCTGCAAAGTTTGGTGAAGATCTGAGTACGTCGTTTTTGACCTTATCTGGAACATCCTTTCTGAAAATTTGAAAATTGTTAAAAAATTCGTCCAAAATCTTGATGTCTCCTATCTCTTGTTTTGTACGTTTTTTCCACGTGTCTTGACATCCAATGTATCCCTGCAAAGTTTGGTGAAGATCTGAGTATGTAGTTTTTGACCTTATCTGGAACCTCCCATCTGAAAATTTGAAAATTCTTAAAAAATTCGACCAAAATCTTGATGTCTCCAATCTCTTGTTTTGTACGTTTTTTCCACGTGTCTTGACACATAATGTATCCATGCAAAGTTTGGTGAAGATCTGAGTATGTAGTTTTTGACCTTATATGGAACCTCCTATCTGAAAATTTGAAAATTCTTAAAAAATTTGACCAAAATCTTGATGTCCCCAATCCTATGTTTTGTATGTTTTTTCCACGTGTCTTGACATCCAATGTATCCATGCAAAGTTTGGTGAAGATCTGAGTATGTAGTTTTTGACCTTATCTGGAACCTCCCATCTGAAAATTTGAAAATTCTTAAAAAATTCGTCGAAAATCTTGATGTCTCCAATCTCTTGTTTTGTACGTTTTTTCCACGTGTCTTGACATGCAAAGTATCCCTGCAACGTTTGGTGAAGATCTGAGTATGTAGTTTTTGACCTTATCTGGAACCTCCTATCTGAAAATTTGAAAATTCTTAAAAAATTCGTCCAAAATCTTGATGTCTCCAATCTCTTGTTTTGTACGTTTTTTCCACGTGTCTTGACATCCAATGTATCCCTGCAATGTTTGGTGAAGATCTGAGTATGTAGTTTTTGACCTTATATGGAGCCTCCTATCTGAAAATTTGAAAATTCTTAAAAAATTCGTCCAAAATCTTGATGTCTCCAATCTCTTGTTTTGTACGTTCTTTCCACGTGTCTTGACATCCAATGTATCCCTGCAATGTTTGGTGAAGATCTGAGTATGTAGTTTTTGACCTTATATGGAACCTCCTATCTGAAAATTTGAAAATTCTTAAAAGAATTTAACAAAATCTTGATGTCCCCAATCCTATGTTTTGTATGTTTTTTCCACGTGTCTTGACATACAATGTATCCCTGCAGAGTTTGGTGAAGATCTGAGTATGTAGTTTTTGACCTTATCTGGAACCTCCCATCTGAAAATTTGAAAATTCCTAAAAAATCCGTCCAAAATCTTGTTGACCCGAATCTCTTGTTTTGTACGTTTTTTCCACGTGTCTTGACATCCAATGTATCCCTGCAAAGTTTGGTGAAGATCTGAGTATGTAGTTTTTGACCTTATCTGGAACCGCATTTCTGAAAATTTGAAAATTTTTAAAAAAATCGTCCAAAATCTTGATGTCTCCAATCTCTTGTTTTGTACGTTTTTTCCACGTGTCTTGACATCGAATGTATCCCTGCAAAGTTTGGTGAAGATCTGAGTATGTAGTTTTTGACCTTATATGGAACCTCCTATCTGAAAATTTGAAAATTCTTAAAAAATTCGTCCAAAATCTTGATGTCTCCAATCTCTTGTTTTGTACGTTTTTTCCACGTGTCTCGACCTCCAATGGATCCCTGCAAAGTTTGGTGAAGATCTGAGTATGTCGTTTTTGACCTTATCTGGAACCTCCCATCTGAAAATTTGAAAATTCTTAAAAAATTCGTCGAAAATCTTGATGTCTCCGATCTCTTGTTTTGTACGTTTTTTCCACGTGTCTTGACATGCAAAGTATTCCTGCAAAGTTTGGTGAAGATCTGAGTATGTAGTTTTTGACCTCATCTGGAACCTCCTATCTGAAAATTTGAAAATTCTTAAAAAATTCGTCCAAAATCTTGATGTCTCCAATCTCTTGTTTTGTACGTTTTTTCCACGTGTCTTGACATCCAATGTATCCCTGCAAAGTTTGGTGAAGATCTGAGTATGTAGTTTTTGACCTTATCTGGAACCTCCTATCTGAAAATTTGAAAATTCTTAAAAAATTCGTCCAAAATCTTGATGTCTCCAATCTCTTGTTTTGTACGTTTTTTCCACGTGTCTTGATATCCAATGTATCCCTGCAAAGTTTGGTGAAGATCTGAGTATGTCGTTTTTGACCTTATCTGGAACATCCTTTCTGAAAATTTGAAAATTGTTAAAAAATTCGTCCAAAATCTTGATGTCTCCTATCTCTTGTTTTGTACGTTTTTTCCACGTGTCTTGACATCCAATGTATCCCTGCAAAGTTTGGTGAAGATCTGAGTATGTAGTTTTTGACCTTATCTGGAACCTCCCATCTGAAAATTTGAAAATTCTTAAAAAATTCGACCAAAATCTTGATGTCTCCAATCTCTTGTTTTGTACGTTTTTTCCACGTGTCTTGACACATAATGTATCCATGCAAAGTTTGGTGAAGATCTGAGTATGTAGTTTTTGACCTTATATGGAACCTCCTATCTGAAAATTTGAAAATTCTTAAAAAATTCGTCCAAAATCTTGATGTCTCCAATCTCTTGTTTTGTACGTTTTTTCCACGTGTCTTGACATCCAATGTATCCCTGCAAAGTTTGGTGAAGATCTGAGTATGTAGTTTTTGACCTTATCTGGAACCTCCCATCTGAAAATTTGAAAATTCCTAAAAAATCCGTCCAAAATCTTGATGACCACAATCTCTTGTTTTGTACGTTTTTTCCACGTGTCTTGACATTCAATGTATCCCTGCAAAGTTTGGTGAAGATCTGAGTATGTAGTTTTTGACCTTATATGGAACCTCCTTTCTGAAAATTTGAAAATTCTTAAAAAATTCGTCCAAAATCTTGAAGACCCCAATCTCTTGTTTTGTACGTTTTTTCCACGTGTCTTGACATCCAATGTATCCCTGCAAAGTTTGGTGAAGATCTGAGTATGTAGTTTTTGACCTTATATGGAACCTCCTTTCTGAAAATTTGAGAATTCTTAAAAAATTCGTCCAAAATCTTGATGTCTCCAATCTCTTGTTTTGTACGTTTTTTCCACGTGTCTTGACATCCAATGTATCCATGCAAAGTTTGGTGAAGATCTGAGTATGTCGTTTTTGACCTTATCTGGAACCTCCCATCCGAAAATTTGAAAATTCTTAAAAAATTCGTCGAAAATCTTGATGTCTCCAATCTCTTGTTTTGTACGTTTTTTCCACGTGTCTTGACATGCAAAGTATCCCTGCAACGTTTGGTGAAGATCTGAGTATGTAGTTTTTGACCTTATCTGGAACCTCCTATCTGAAAATTTGAAAATTCTTCAAAAATTCGTCGAAAATCTTGATGTCTCCAATCTCTTGCTTTGTACGTTTTTTCCACGTGTCTTGACATCCAATGTATCCCTGCAATGTTTGGTGGAGATCTGAGTATGTAGTTTTTGACCTTATCTGGAACCTCCTATCTGAAAATTTGAAAATTCTTCAAAAATTCGTCCAAAATCTTGATGTCTCCAATCTCTTGTTTTGTACGTTTTTTCCACGTGTCTCGACCTCCAATGTATCCCTGCAAAGTTAGTGAAGATCTGAGTATGTCGTTTTTGACCTTATCTGGAACATCCTTTCTGAAAATTTGAAAATTCTTAAAAAATTCGTCGAAAATCTTGATGTCTCCAATCTCTTGTTTTGTACGTTTTTTCCACGTTTCTTGACATCCAATGTATCCCTGCAAAGTTTGGTGAAGATCTGAGTATGTAGTTTTTGACCTTATCTGGAACCTCCCATCTGAAAATTTGAAAATTCTTAAAAAATTCGACCAATATCTTGATGTCTCCAATCTCTTGTTTTGTACGTTTTTTCCACGTGTCTTGACACATAATGTATCCATGCAAAGTTTGGTGAAGATCTGAGTATGTAGTTTTTGACCTTATATGGAACCTCCTATCTGAAAATTTAAAAATTCTTAAAAAATTCGTCCAAAATCTTGATGTCTCCAATCTCTTGTTTTGTACGTTTTTTCCACGTGTCTTGACATCCAATGTATCCCTGCAAAGTTTGGTGAAGATCTGAGTATGTAGTTTTTGACCTTATCTGGAACCTCCCATCTGAAAATTTGAAAATTCTTAAAAAATTCGACCAAAATCTTGATGTCTCCAATCTTTTGTTTTGTACGTTTTTTCCACGTGTCTTGACACATAATGTATCCATGCAAAGTTTGGTGAAGATCTGAGTATGTAGTTTTTGACCTTATATGGAACCTCCTATCTGAAAATTTGAAAATTCTTAAAAAATTCGTCCAAAATCTTGATGTCTCCAATCTCTTGTTTTGTACGTTTTTTCCACGTGTCTTGAAATCCAATGTATCCCTGCAAAGTTTGGTGAAGATCTGAGTATGTAGTTTTTGACCTTATCTGGAACCTCCCATCTGAAAATTTGAAAATTCCTAAAAAATCCGTGCAAAATCTTGATGACCCCAATCTCTTGTTTTGTACGTTTTTTCCACGTGTCTTGACATCCAATGTATCCATGCAAAGTTTGGTGAAGATCTGAGTATGTCGTTTTTGACCTTATCTGGAACCTCCCATCTGAAAATTTGAAAATTCTTAAAAAATTCGTCGAAAATCTTGATGTCTCCAATCTTTTGTTTTGTACGTTTTATCCACGTGTCTTGACATGCAAAGTATCCCTGCAACGTTTGGTGAAGATCTGAGTATGTAGTTTTTGACCTTATCTGGAACCTCCCATCTGAAAATTTGAAAATTCCTAAAAAATCCGTCCAAAATCTTGATGACCCCAATCTCTTGTTTTGTACGTTTTTTCCACGTGTCTTGACATCCAATGTATCCCTGCAAAGTTTGGTGAAGATCTGAGTATGTAGTTTTTGACCTTATCTGGAACCTCCTATCTGAAAATTTGAAAATTCTTAAAAAATTCGTCCAAAATCTTGATGTCTCCAATCTCTTGTTTTGTACGTTTTTTCCACGTGTCTTGATATCCAATGTATCCCTGCAAAGTTTGGTGAAGATCTGAGTATGTCGTTTTTGACCTTATCTGGAATATCCTTTCTGAAAATTTGAAAATTGTTAAAAAATTCGTCCAAAATCTTGATGTCTCCTATCTCTTGTTTTGTACGTTTTTTCCACGTGTCTTGACATCCAATGTATCCCTGCAAAGTTTGGTGAAGATCTGAGTATGTAGTTTTTGACCTTATCTGGAACCTCCCATCTGAAAATTTGAAAATTCTTAAAAAATTCGACCAAAATCTTGATGTCTCCAATCTCTTCTTTTGTACGTTTTTTCCACGTGTCTTGACACATAATGTATCCATGCAAAGTTTGGTGAAGATCTGAGTATGTAGTTTTTGACCTTATATGGAACCTCCTATCTGAAAATTTGAAAATTCTTAAAAAATTTGACCAAAATCTTGATGTCCCCAATCCTATGTTTTGTATGTTTTTTCCACGTGTCTTGACATCCAATGTATCCCTGCAGAGTTTGGTGAAGATCTGAGTATGTAGTTTTTGACCTTATCTGGAACCTCCCATCTGAAAATTTGAAAATTCTTAAAAAATTCGTCGAAAATCTTGATGTCTCCAATCTCTTGTTTTGTACGTTTTTTCCACGTGTCTTGACATGCAAAGTATCCCTGCAACGTTTGGTGAAGATCTGAGTATGTAGTTTTTGACCTTATCTGGAACCTCCTATCTGAAAATTTGAAAATTCTTAAAAAATTCGTCCAAAATCTTGATGTCTCCAATCTCTTGTTTTGTACGTTTTTTCCACGTGTCTTGACATCCAATGTATCCCTGCAATGTTTGGTGAAGATCTGAGTATGTAGTTTTTGACCTTATATGGAACCTCCTATCTGAAAATTTGAAAATTCTTAAAAAATTCGTCCAAAATCTTGATGTCTCCAATCTCTTGTTTTGTACGTTCTTTCCACGTGTCTTGACATCCAATGTATCCCTGCAATGTTTGGTGAAGATCTGAGTATGTAGTTTTTGACCTTATATGGAACCTCCTATCTGAAAATTTGAAAATTCTTAAAAAAATTTAACAAAATCTTGATGTCCCCAATCCTATGTTTTGTATGTTTTTTCCACGTGTCTTGACATACAATGTATCCCTGCAGAGTTTGGTGAAGATCTGAGTATGTAGTTTTTGACCTTATCTGGAACCTCCCATCTGAAAATTTGAAAATTCCTAAAAAATCCGTCCAAAATTTTGTTGACCCCAATCTCTTGTTTTGTACGTTTTTTCCACGTGTCTTGACATCCAATGTATCCCTGCAAAGTTTGGTGAAGATCTGAGTATGTAGTTTTTGACCTTATCTGGAACCGCATTTCTGAAAATTTGAAAATTCTTAAAAAAATCGTCCAAAATCTTGATGTCTCCAATATCTTGTTTTGTACGTTTTTTCCACGTGTCTTGACATCCAATGTATCCCTGCAAAGTTTGGTGAAGATCTGAGTATGTAGTTTTTGACCTTATCTGGAACCTCCTATCTGAAAATTTGAAAATTCTTAAAAAATTCTTCCAAAATCTTGATGTCTCCAATCTCTTGTTTTGTACGTTTTTTCCACGTGTCTTGATATCCAATGTATCCCTGCAAAGTTTGGTGAAGATCTGAGTACGTCGTTTTTGACCTTATCTGGAACATCCTTTCTGAAAATTTGAAAATTGTTAAAAAATTCGTCCAAAATCTTGATGTCTCCTATCTCTTGTTTTGTACGTTTTTTCCACGTGTCTTGACATCCAATGTATCCCTGCAAAGTTTGGTGAAGATCTGAGTATGTAGTTTTTGACCTTATCTGGAACCTCCCATCTGAAAATTTGAAAATTCTTAAAAAATTCGACCAAAATCTTGATGTCTCCAATCTCTTGTTTTGTACGTTTTTTCCACGTGTCTTGACACATAATGTATCCATGCAAAGTTTGGTGAAGATCTGAGTATGTAGTTTTTGACCTTATCTGGAACCTCCCATCTGAAAATTTGAAAATTCTTAAAAAATTCGTCGAAAATCTTGATGTCTCCAATCTCTTGTTTTGTACGTTTTTTCCACGTGTCTTGACATGCAAAGTATCCCTGCAACGTTTGGTGAAGATCTGAGTCTGTAGTTTTTGACCTTATCTGGAACCTCCTATCTGAAAATTTGAAAATTCTTAAAAAATTCGTCCAAAATCTTGATGTCTCCAATCTCTTGTTTTGTACGTTTTTTCCACGTGTCTTGACATCCAATGTATCCCTGCAATGTTTTTTGAAGATCTGAGTATGTAGTTTTTGACCTTATATGGAGCCTCCTATCCGAAAATTTGAAAATTCTTAAAAAATTCGTCCAAAATCTTGATGTCTCCAATCTCTTGTTTTGTACGTTCTTTCCACGTGTCTTGACATCCAATGTATCCCTGCAATGTTTGGTGAAGATCTGAGTATGTAGTTTTTGACCTTATATGGAACCTCCTATCTGAAAATTTGAAAATTCTTAAAAGAATTTAACAAAATCTTGATGTCCCCAATCCTATGTTTTGTATGTTTTTTCCACGTGTCTTGACATACAATGTATCCCTGCAGAGTTTGGTGAAGATCTGAGTATGTAGTTTTTGACCTTATCTGGAACCTCCCATCTGAAAATTTGAAAATTCCTAAAAAATCCGTCCAAAATCTTGTTGACCCGAATCTCTTGTTTTGTACGTTTTTTCCACGTGTCTTGACATCCAATGTATCCCTGCAAAGTTTGGTGAAGATCTGAGTATGTAGTTTTTGACCTTATCTGGAACCGCATTTCTGAAAATTTGAAAATTTTTAAAAAAATCGTCCAAAATCTTGATGTCTCCAATCTCTTGTTTTGTACGTTTTTTCCACGTGTCTTGACATCCAATGTATCCCTGCAAAGTTTGGTGAAGATCTGAGTATGTAGTTTTTGACCTTATATGGAACCTCCTATCTGAAAATTTGAAAATTCTTAAAAAATTCGTCCAAAATCTTGATGTCTCCAATCTCTTGTTTTGTACGTTTTTTCCACGTGTCTCGACCTCCAATGGATCCCTGCAAAGTTTGGTGAAGATCTGAGTATGTCGTTTTTGACCTTATCTGGAACCTCCCATCTGAAAATTTGAAAATTCTTAAAAAATTCGTCGAAAATCTTGATGTCTCCGATCTCTTGTTTTGTACGTTTTTTCCACGTGTCTTGACATGCAAAGTATTCCTGCAAAGTTTGGTGAAGATCTGAGTATGTAGTTTTTGACCTCATCTGGAACCTCCTATCTGAAAATTTGAAAATTCTTAAAAAATTCGTCCAAAATCTTGATGTCTCCAATCTCTTGTTTTGTACGTTTTTTCCACGTGTCTTGACATCCAATGTATCCCTGCAAAGTTTGGTGAAGATCTGAGTATGTAGTTTTTGACCTTATCTGGAACCTCCTATCTGAAAATTTGAAAATTCTTAAAAAATTCGTCCAAAATCTTGATGTCTCCAATCTCTTGTTTTGTACGTTTTTTCCACGTGTCTTGATATCCAATGTATCCCTGCAAAGTTTGGTGAAGATCTGAGTATGTCGTTTTTGACCTTATCTGGAACATCCTTTCTGAAAATTTGAAAATTGTTAAAAAATTCGTCCAAAATCTTGATGTCTCCTATCTCTTGTTTTGTACGTTTTTTCCACGTGTCTTGACATCCAATGTATCCCTGCAAAGTTTGGTGAAGATCTGAGTATGTAGTTTTTGACCTTATCTGGAACCTCCCATCTGAAAATTTGAAAATTCTTAAAAAATTCGACCAAAATCTTGATGTCTCCAATCTCTTGTTTTGTACGTTTTTTCCACGTGTCTTGACACATAATGTATCCATGCAAAGTTTGGTGAAGATCTGAGTATGTAGTTTTTGACCTTATATGGAACCTCCTATCTGAAAATTTGAAAATTCTTAAAAAATTCGTCCAAAATCTTGATGTCTCCAATCTCTTGTTTTGTACGTTTTTTCCACGTGTCTTGACATCCAATGTATCCCTGCAAAGTTTGGTGAAGATCTGAGTATGTAGTTTTTGACCTTATCTGGAACCTCCCATCTGAAAATTTGAAAATTCCTAAAAAATCCGTCCAAAATCTTGATGACCACAATCTCTTGTTTTGTACGTTTTTTCCACGTGTCTTGACATTCAATGTATCCCTGCAAAGTTTGGTGAAGATCTGAGTATGTAGTTTTTGACCTTATATGGAACCTCCTTTCTGAAAATTTGAAAATTCTTAAAAAATTCGTCCAAAATCTTGAAGACCCCAATCTCTTGTTTTGTACTTTTTTTCCACGTGTCTTGACATCCAATGTATCCCTGCAAAGTTTGGTGAAGATCTGAGTATGTAGTTTTTGACCTTATATGGAACCTCCTTTCTGAAAATTTGAGAATTCTTAAAAAATTCGTCCAAAATCTTGATGTCTCCAATCTCTTGTTTTGTACGTTTTTTCCACGTGTCTTGACATCCAATGTATCCATGCAAAGTTTGGTGAAGATCTGAGTATGTCGTTTTTGACCTTATCTGGAACCTCCCATCCGAAAATTTGAAAATTCTTAAAAAATTCGTCGAAAATCTTGATGTCTCCAATCTCTTGTTTTGTACGTTTTTTCCACGTGTCTTGACATGCAAAGTATCCCTGCAACGTTTGGTGAAGATCTGAGTATGTAGTTTTTGACCTTATCTGGAACCTCCTATCTGAAAATTTGAAAATTCTTCAAAAATTCGTCGAAAATCTTGATGTCTCCAATCTCTTGCTTTGTACGTTTTTTCCACGTGTCTTGACATCCAATGTATCCCTGCAATGTTTGGTGGAGATCTGAGTATGTAGTTTTTGACCTTATCTGGAACCTACTATCTGAAAATTTGAAAATTCTTCAAAAATTCGTCCAAAATCTTGATGTCTCCAATCTCTTGTTTTGTACGTTTTTTCCACTTGTCTCGACCTCCAATGTATCCCTGCAAAGTTAGTGAAGATCTGAGTATGTCGTTTTTGACCTTATCTGGAACATCCTTTCTGAAAATTTGAAAATTCTTAAAAAATTCGTCGAAAATCTTGATGTCTCCAATCTCTTGTTTTGTACGTTTTTTCCACGTTTCTTGACATCCAATGTATCCCTGCAGAGTTTGGTGAAGATCTGAGTATGTAGTTTTTGACCTTATATGGAACATCCTTTCTGAAAATTTGAAAATTCTCAAAAAATTCGTCCATAATCTTGATGTCTCCAATCTCTTGTTTTGTACGTTTTTTCTACGTGTCTTGACAGCCAATGTATCCCTGCAAAGTTTGGTGAAGATCTGAGCATGTAGTTTTTGACCTTATATGGAACCTCCTATCTGAAAATTTGATAATTCTTAAAAAATTCGTCGAAAATCTTGATGTCACCAATCCTATGTTTTGTATGTTTTTTCCACGTGTCTTGACATCCAATGTATCCATGCAAAGTTTGGTGAAGATCTGAGTATGTCGTTTTTGACCTTATCTGGAACTTCCCATCTGAAAATTTGAAAATTCTTAAAAAATTCGTCGAAAATCTTGATGTCTCCGATCTCTTGTTTTGTACGTTTTTTCCACGTGTCTTGACATGCAAAGTATTCCTGCAAAGTTTGGTGAAGATCTGAGTATGTAGTTTTTGACCTCATCTGGAACCTCCTATCTGAAAATTTGAAAATTCTTAAAAAATTCGTCCAAAATCTTGATGTCTCCAATCTCTTGTTTTGTACGTTTTTTCCACGTGTCTTGACATCCAATGTATCCCTGCAATGTTTGGTGAAGATCTGAGTATGTAGTTTTTGACCTTATCTGGAACCTCCCATCTGAAAATTTGAAAATTCCTAAAAAATCCGTCCAAAATCTTGATGACCCCAATCTCTTGTTTTGTACGTTTTTTCCACGTGTCTTGACATCCAATGTATCCCTGCAAAGTTTGGTGAAGATCTGAGTATGTAGTTTTTGACCTTATCTGGAACCTCCTATCTGAAAATTTGAAAATTCTTAAAAAATTCGTCCAAAATCTTGATGTCTCCAATCTCTTGTTTTGTACGTTTTTTCCACGTGTCTTGATATCCAATGTATCCCTGCAAAGTTTGGTGAAGATCTGAGTATGTCGTTTTTGACCTTATCTGGAACATCCTTTCTGAAAATTTGAAAATTCTTAAAAAATTCGACCAAAATCTTGATGTTCCGAATCCTATGTTTTGTATGTTTTTTCAACGTGTCTTGACATCCAATGTATCCATGCAAAGTTTGGTGAAGATCTGAGTATGTAGTTTTTGACCTTATATTGAACCTCCCATCTGAAAATTTGAAAATTCTTAAAAAATTCGTCCAAAATCTTGATGTCTCCAATCTCTTGTTTTGTACGTTTTTTCCACGTGTCTTGACATCCAATGTATCCCTGCAAAGTTTGGTGAAGATCTGAGTATGTAGTTTTTGACCTTATCTGGAACCTCCCATCTGAAAATTTGAAAATTCCTAAAAAATCCGTCCAAAATCTTGATGACCACAATCTCTTGTTTTGTACGTTTTTTCCACGTGTCTTGACATTCAATGTATCCCTGCAAAGTTTGGTGAAGATCTGAGTATGTAGTTTTTGACCTTATATGGAACCTCCTTTCTGAAAATTTGAAAATTCTTAAAAAATTCGTCCAAAATCTTGAAGACCCCAATCTCTTGTTTTGTACGTTTTTTCCACGTGTCTTGACATCCAATGTATCCCTGCAAAGTTTGGTGAAGATCTGAGTATGTAGTTTTTGACCTTATATGGAACCTCCTTTCTGAAAATTTGAGAATTCTTAAAAAATTCGTCCAAAATCTTGATGTCTCCAATCTCTTGTTTTGTACGTTTTTTCCACGTGTCTTGACATCCAATGTATCCATGCAAAGTTTGGTGAAGATCTGAGTATGTCGTTTTTGACCTTATCTGGAACCTCCCATCCGAAAATTTGAAAATTCTTAAAAAATTCGTCGAAAATCTTGATGTCTCCAATCTCTTGTTTTGTACGTTTTTTCCACGTGTCTTGACATGCAAAGTATCCCTGCAACGTTTGGTGAAGATCTGAGTATGTAGTTTTTGACCTTATCTGGAACCTCCTATCTGAAAATTTGAAAATTCTTCAAAAATTCGTCGAAAATCTTGATGTCTCCAATCTCTTGCTTTGTACGTTTTTTCCACGTGTCTTGACATCCAATGTATCCCTGCAATGTTTGGTGGAGATCTGAGTATGTAGTTTTTGACCTTATCTGGAACCTCCTATCTGAAAATTTGAAAATTCTTCAAAAATTCGTCCAAAATCTTGATGTCTCCAATCTCTTGTTTTGTACGTTTTTTCCACGTGTCTCGACCTCCAATGTATCCCTGCAAAGTTAGTGAAGATCTGAGTATGTCGTTTTTGACCTTATCTGGAACATCCTTTCTGAAAATTTGAAAATTCTTAAAAAATTCGTCGAAAATCTTGATGTCTCCAATCTCTTGTTTTGTACGTTTTTTCCACGTTTCTTGACATCCAATGTATCCCTGCAAAGTTTGGTGAAGATCTGAGTATGTAGTTTTTGACCTTATCTGGAACCTCCCATCTGAAAATTTGAAAATTCTTAAAAAATTCGACCAATATCTTGATGTCTCCAATCTCTTGTTTTGTACGTTTTTTCCACGTGTCTTGACACATAATGTATCCATGCAAAGTTTGGTGAAGATCTGAGTATGTAGTTTTTGACCTTATATGGAACCTCCTATCTGAAAATTTAAAAATTCTTAAAAAATTCGTCCAAAATCTTGATGTCTCCAATCTCTTGTTTTGTACGTTTTTTCCACGTGTCTTGACATCCAATGTATCCCTGCAAAGTTTGGTGAAGATCTGAGTATGTAGTTTTTGAAAACCTTATCTGGAACCTCCCATCTGAAAATTTGAAAATTCTTAAAAAATTCGACCAAAATCTTGATGTCTCCAATCTTTTGTTTTGTACGTTTTTTCCACGTGTCTTGACACATAATGTATCCATGCAAAGTTTGGTGAAGATCTGAGTATGTAGTTTTTGACCTTATATGGAACCTCCTATCTGAAAATTTGAAAATTCTTAAAAAAATCGTCCAAAATCTTGATGTCTCCAATCTCTTGTTTTGTACGTTTTTTCCACGTGTCTTGAAATCCAATGTATCCCTGCAAAGTTTGGTGAAGATCTGAGTATGTAGTTTTTGACCTTATCTGGAACCTCCCATCTGAAAATTTGAAAATTCCTAAAAAATCCGTGCAAAATCTTGATGACCCCAATCTCTTGTTTTGTACGTTTTTTCCACGTGTCTTGACATCCAATGTATCCATGCAAAGTTTGGTGAAGATCTGAGTATGTCGTTTTTGACCTTATCTGGAACCTCCCATCTGAAAATTTGAAAATTCTTAAAAAATTCGTCGAAAATCTTGATGTCTCCAATCTTTTGTTTTGTACGTTTTATCCACGTGTCTTGACATGCAAAGTATCCCTGCAACGTTTGGTGAAGATCTGAGTATGTAGTTTTTGACCTTATCTGGAACCTCCCATCTGAAAATTTGAAAATTCCTAAAAAATCCGTCCAAAATCTTGATGACCCCAATCTCTTGTTTTGTACGTTTTTTCCACGTGTCTTGACATCCAATGTATCCCTGCAAAGTTTGGTGAAGATCTGAGTATGTAGTTTTTGACCTTATCTGGAACCTCCTATCTGAAAATTTGAAAATTCTTAAAAAATTCGTCCAAAATCTTGATGTCTCCAATCTCTTGTTTTGTACGTTTTTTCCACGTGTCTTGATATCCAATGTATCCCTGCAAAGTTTGGTGAAGATCTGAGTATGTCGTTTTTGACCTTATCTGGAACATCCTTTCTGAAAATTTGAAAATTGTTAAAAAATTCGTCCAAAATCTTGATGTCTCCTATCTCTTGTTTTGTACGTTTTTTCCACGTGTCTTGACATCCAATGTATCCCTGCAAAGTTTGGTGAAGATCTGAGTATGTAGTTTTTGACCTTATCTGGAACCTCCCATCTGAAAATTTGAAAATTCTTAAAAAATTCGACCAAAATCTTGATGTCTCCAATCTCTTCTTTTGTACGTTTTTTCCACGTGTCTTGACACATAATGTATCCATGCAAAGTTTGGTGAAGATCTGAGTATGTAGTTTTTGACCTTATATGGAACCTCCTATCTGAAAATTTGAAAATTCTTAAAAAATTTGACCAAAATCTTGATGTCCCCAATCCTATGTTTTGTATGTTTTTTCCACGTGTCTTGACATCCAATGTATCCCTGCAGAGTTTGGTGAAGATCTGAGTATGTAGTTTTTGACCTTATCTGGAACCTCCCATCTGAAAATTTGAAAATTCTTAAAAAATTCGTCGAAAATCTTGATGTCTCCAATCTCTTGTTTTGTACGTTTTTTCCACGTGTCTTGACATGCAAAGTATCCCTGCAACGTTTGGTGAAGATCTGAGTATGTAGTTTTTGACCTTATCTGGAACCTCCTATCTGAAAATTTGAAAATTCTTAAAAAATTCGTCCAAAATCTTGATGTCTCCAATCTCTTGTTTTGTACGTTTTTTCCACGTGTCTTGACATCCAATGTATCCCTGCAATGTTTGGTGAAGATCTGAGTATGTAGTTTTTGACCTTATATGGAACCTCCTATCTGAAAATTTGAAAATTCTTAAAAAATTCGTCCAAAATCTTGATGTCTCCAATCTCTTGTTTTGTACGTTCTTTCCACGTGTCTTGACATCCAATGTATCCCTGCAATGTTTGGTGAAGATCTGAGTATGTAGTTTTTGACCTTATATGGAACCTCCTATCTGAAAATTTGAAAATTCTTAAAAAAATTTAACAAAATCTTGATGTCCCCAATCCTATGTTTTGTATGTTTTTTCCACGTGTCTTGACATACAATGTATCCCTGCAGAGTTTGGTGAAGATCTGAGTATGTAGTTTTTGACCTTATCTGGAACCTCCCATCTGAAAATTTGAAAATTCCTAAAAAATCCGTCCAAAATTTTGTTGACCCCAATCTCTTGTTTTGTACGTTTTTTCCACGTGTCTTGACATCCAATGTATCCCTGCAAAGTTTGGTGAAGATCTGAGTATGTAGTTTTTGACCTTATCTGGAACCGCATTTCTGAAAATTTGAAAATTCTTAAAAAAATCGTCCAAAATCTTGATGTCTCCAATCTCTTGTTTTGTACGTTTTTTCCACGTGTATTGACATCCAATGTATCCCTGCAAAGTTTGGTGAAGATCTGAGTATGTAGTTTTTGACCTTATCTGGAACCTCCTATCTGAAAATTTGAAAATTCTTAAAAAATTCTTCCAAAATCTTGATGTCTCCAATCTCTTGTTTTGTACGTTTTTTCCACGTGTCTTGATATCCAATGTATCCCTGCAAAGTTTGGTGAAGATCTGAGTACGTCGTTTTTGACCTTATCTGGAACATCCTTTCTGAAAATTTGAAAATTGTTAAAAAATTCGTCCAAAATCTTGATGTCTCCTATCTCTTGTTTTGTACGTTTTTTCCACGTGTCTTGACATCCAATGTATCCCTGCAAAGTTTGGTGAAGATCTGAGTATGTAGTTTTTGACCTTATCTGGAACCTCCCATCTGAAAATTTGAAAATTCTTAAAAAATTCGACCAAAATCTTGATGTCTCCAATCTCTTGTTTTGTACGTTTTTTCCACGTGTCTTGACACATAATGTATCCATGCAAAGTTTGGTGAAGATCTGAGTATGTAGTTTTTGACCTTATCTGGAACCTCCCATCTGAAAATTTGAAAATTCTTAAAAAATTCGTCGAAAATCTTGATGTCTCCAATCTCTTGTTTTGTACGTTTTTTCCACGTGTCTTGACATGCAAAGTATCCCTGCAACGTTTGGTGAAGATCTGAGTCTGTAGTTTTTGACCTTATCTGGAACCTCCTATCTGAAAATTTGAAAATTCTTAAAAAATTCGTCCAAAATCTTGATGTCTCCAATCTCTTGTTTTGTACGTTTTTTCCACGTGTCTTGACATCCAATGTATCCCTGCAATGTTTGGTGAAGATCTGAGTATGTAGTTTTTGACCTTATATGGAGCCTCCTATCTGAAAATTTGAAAATTCTTAAAAAATTCGTCCAAAATCTTGATGTCTCCAATCTCTTGTTTTGTACGTTCTTTCCACGTGTCTTGACATCCAATGTATCCCTGCAATGTTTGGTGAAGATCTGAGTATGTAGTTTTTGACCTTATATGGAACCTCCTATCTGAAAATTTGAAAATTCTTAAAAGAATTTAACAAAATCTTGATGTCCCCAATCCTATGTTTTGTATGTTTTTTCCACGTGTCTTGACATACAATGTATCCCTGCAGAGTTTGGTGAAGATCTGAGTATGTAGTTTTTGACCTTATCTGGAACCTCCCATCTGAAAATTTGAAAATTCCTAAAAAATCCGTCCAAAATCTTGTTGACCCGAATCTCTTGTTTTGTACGTTTTTTCCACGTGTCTTGACATCCAATGTATCCCTGCAAAGTTTGGTGAAGATCTGAGTATGTAGTTTTTGACCTTATCTGGAACCGCATTTCTGAAAATTTGAAAATTTTTAAAAAAATCGTCCAAAATCTTGATGTCTCCAATCTCTTGCTTTGTACGTTTTTTCCACGTGTCTTGACATCCAATGTATCCCTGCAATGTTTGGTGGAGATCTGAGTATGTAGTTTTTGACCTTATCTGGAACCTACTATCTGAAAATTTGAAAATTCTTCAAAAATTCGTCCAAAATCTTGATGTCTCCAATCTCTTGTTTTGTACGTTTTTTCCACTTGTCTCGACCTCCAATGTATCCCTGCAAAGTTAGTGAAGATCTGAGTATGTCGTTTTTGACCTTATCTGGAACATCCTTTCTGAAAATTTGAAAATTCTTAAAAAATTCGTCGAAAATCTTGATGTCTCCAATCTCTTGTTTTGTACGTTTTTTCCACGTTTCTTGACATCCAATGTATCCCTGCAAAGTTTGGTGAAGATCTGAGTATGTAGTTTTTGACCTTATATGGAACATCCTTTCTGAAAATTTGAAAATTCTCAAAAAATTCGTCCATAATCTTGATGTCTCCAATCTCTTGTTTTGTACGTTTTTTCCACGTGTCTTGACAGCCAATGTATCCCTGCAAAGTTTGGTGAAGATCTGAGCATGTAGTTTTTGACCTTATATGGAACCTCCTATCTGAAAATTTGATAATTCTTAAAAAATTCGTCGAAAATCTTGATGTCACCAATCCTATGTTTTGTATGTTTTTTCCACGTGTCTTGACATCCAATGTATCCATGCAAAGTTTGGTGAAGATCTGAGTATGTCGTTTTTGACCTTATCTGGAACTTCCCATCTGAAAATTTGAAAATTCTTAAAAAATTCGTCGAAAATCTTGATGTCTCCGATCTCTTGTTTTGTACGTTTTTTCCACGTGTCTTGACATGCAAAGTATTCCTGCAAAGTTTGGTGAAGATCTGAGTATGTAGTTTTTGACCTCATCTGGAACCTCCTATCTGAAAATTTGAAAATTCTTAAAAAATTCGTCCAAAATCTTGATGTCTCCAATCTCTTGTTTTGTACGTTTTTTCCACGTGTCTTGACATCCAATGTATCCCTGCAATGTTTGGTGAAGATCTGAGTATGTAGTTTTTGACCTTATCTGGAACCTCCCATCTGAAAATTTGAAAATTCCTAAAAAATTCGTCCAAAATCTTGATGACCCCAATCTCTTGTTTTGTACGTTTTTTCCACGTGTCTTGACATCCAATGTATCCCTGCAAAGTTTGGTGAAGATCTGAGTATGTAGTTTTTGACCTTATCTGGAACCTCCTATCTGAAAATTTGAAAATTCTTAAAAAATTCGTCCAAAATCTTGATGTCTCCAATCTCTTGTTTTGTACGTTTTTTCCACGTGTCTTGATATCCAATGTATCCCTGCAAAGTTTGGTGAAGATCTGAGTATGTAGTTTTTGACCTTATCTGGAACATCCTTTCTGAAAATTTGAAAATTCTTAAAAAATTCGACCAAAATCTTGATGTTCCGAATCCTATGTTTTGTATGTTTTTTCCACGTGTCTTGACATCCAATGTATCCATGCAAAGTTTGGTGAAGATCTGAGTATGTAGTTTTTGACCTTATATTGAACCTCCCATCTGAAAATTTGAAAATTCTTAAAAAATTCGTCCAAAATCTTGATGTCTCCAATCTCTTGTTTTGTACGTTTTTTCCACGTGTCTTGACATCCAATGTATCCCTGCAAAGTTTGGTGAAGATCTGAGTATGTAGTTTTTGACCTTATCTGGAACCTCCCATCTGAAAATTTGAAAATTCCTAAAAAATCCGTCCAAAATCTTGATGACCACAATCTCTTGTTTTGTACGTTTTTTCCACGTGTCTTGACATTCAATGTATCCCTGCAAAGTTTGGTGAAGATCTGAGTATGTAGTTTTTGACCTTATATGGAACCTCCTTTCTGAAAATTTGAAAATTCTTAAAAAATTCGTCCAAAATCTTGAAGACCCCAATCTCTTGTTTTGTACGTTTTTTCCACGTGTCTTGACATCCAATGTATACCTGCAAAGTTTGGTGAAGATCTGAGTATGTAGTTTTTGACCTTATATGGAACCTCCTTTCTGAAAATTTGAGAATTCTTAAAAAATTCGTCCAAAATCTTGATGTCTCCAATCTCTTGTTTTGTACGTTTTTTCCACGTGTCTTGACATCCAATGTATCCATGCAAAGTTTGGTGAAGATCTGAGTATGTCGTTTTTGACCTTATCTGGAACCTCCCATCCGAAAATTTGAAAATTCTTAAAAAATTCGTCGAAAATCTTGATGTCTCCAATCTCTTGTTTTGTACGTTTTTTCCACGTGTCTTGACATGCAAAGTATCCCTGCAACGTTTGGTGAAGATCTGAGTATGTAGTTTTTGACCTTATCTGGAACCTCCTATCTGAAAATTTGAAAATTCTTCAAAAATTCGTCGAAAATCTTGATGTCTCCAATCTCTTGCTTTGTACGTTTTTTCCACGTGTCTTGACATCCAATGTATCCCTGCAATGTTTGGTGGAGATCTGAGTATGTAGTTTTTGACCTTATCTGGAACCTCCTATCTGAAAATTTGAAAATTCTTCAAAAATTCGTCCAAAATCTTGATGTCTCCAATCTCTTGTTTTGTACGTTTTTTCCACGTGTCTCGACCTCCAATGTATCCCTGCAAAGTTAGTGAAGATCTGAGTATGTCGTTTTTGACCTTATCTGGAACATCCTTTCTGAAAATTTGAAAATTCTTAAAAAATTCGTCGAAAATCTTGATGTCTCCAATCTCTTGTTTTGTACGTTTTTTCCACGTTTCTTGACATCCAATGTATCCCTGCAAAGTTTGGTGAAGATCTGAGTATGTAGTTTTTGACCTTATCTGGAACCTCCCATCTGAAAATTTGAAAATTCTTAAAAAATTCGACCAATATCTTGATGTCTCCAATCTCTTGTTTTGTACGTTTTTTCCACGTGTCTTGACACATAATGTATCCATGCAAAGTTTGGTGAAGATCTGAGTGTGTAGTTTTTGACCTTATATGGAACCTCCTATCTGAAAATTTAAAAATTCTTAAAAAATTCGTCCAAAATCTTGATGTCTCCAATCTCTTGTTTTGTACGTTTTTTCCACGTGTCTTGACATCCAATGTATCCCTGCAAAGTTTGGTGAAGATCTGAGTATGTAGTTTTTGACCTTATATGGAACCTCCCATCTGAAAATTTGAAAATTCTTAAAAAATTCGACCAAAATCTTGATGTCTCCAATCTTTTGTTTTGTACGTTTTTTCCACGTGTCTTGACACATAATGTATCCATGCAAAGTTTGGTGAAGATCTGAGTATGTAGTTTTTGACCTTATATGGAACCTCCTATCTGAAAATTTGAAAATTCTTAAAAAATTCGTCCAAAATCTTGATGTCTCCAATCTCTTGTTTTGTACGTTTTTTCCACGTGTCTTGAAATCCAATGTATCCCTGCAAAGTTTGGTGAAGATCTGAGTATGTAGTTTTTGACCTTATCTGGAACCTCCCATCTGAAAATTTGAAAATTCCTAAAAAATCCGTGCAAAATCTTGATGACCCCAATCTCTTGTTTTGTACGTTTTTTCCACGTGTCTTGACATCCAATGTATCCATGCAAAGTTTGGTGAAGATCTGAGTATGTCGTTTTTGACCTTATCTGGAACCTCCCATCTGAAAATTTGAAAATTCTTAAAAAATTCGTCGAAAATCTTGATGTCTCCAATCTTTTGTTTTGTACGTTTTATCCACGTGTCTTGACATGCAAAGTATCCCTGCAACGTTTGGTGAAGATCTGAGTATGTAGTTTTTGACCTTATCTGGAACCTCCCATCTGAAAATTTGAAAATTCCTAAAAAATCCGTCCAAAATCTTGATGACCCCAATCTCTTGTTTTGTACGTTTTTTCCACGTGTCTTGACATCCAATGTATCCCTGCAAAGTTTGGTGAAGATCTGAGTATGTAGTTTTTGACCTTATCTGGAACCTCCTATCTGAAAATTTGAAAATTCTTAAAAAATTCGTCCAAAATCTTGATGTCTCCAATCTCTTGTTTTGTACGTTTTTTCCACGTGTCTTGATATCCAATGTATCCCTGCAAAGTTTGGTGAAGATCTGAGTATGTCGTTTTTGACCTTATCTGGAACATCCTTTCTGAAAATTTGAAAATTGTTAAAAAATTCGTCCAAAATCTTGATGTCTCCTATCTCTTGTTTTGTACGTTTTTTCCACGTGTCTTGACATCCAATGTATCCCTGCAAAGTTTGGTGAAGATCTGAGTATGTAGTTTTTGACCTTATCTGGAACCTCCCATCTGAAAATTTGAAAATTCTTAAAAAATTCGACCAAATTCTTGATGTTTCCAATCTCTTCTTTTGTACGTTTTTTCCACGTGTCTTGACACATAATGTATCCATGCAAAGTTTGGTGAAGTTCTGAGTATGTAGTTTTTGACCTTATATGGAACCTCCTATCTGAAAATTTGAAAATTCTTAAAAAATTTGACCAAAATCTTGATGTCCCCAATCCTATGTTTTGTATGTTTTTTCCACGTGTCTTGACATCCAATGTATCCCTGCAAAGTTTGGTGAAGATCTGAGTATGTAGTTTTTGACCTTATCTGGAACCTCCCATCTGAAAATTTGAAAATTCTTAAAAAATTCGTCGAAAATCTTGATGTCTCCAATCTCTTGTTTTGTACGTTTTTTCCACGTGTCTTGACATGCAAAGTATCCCTGCAACGTTTGGTGAAGATCTGAGTATGTAGTTTTTGACCTTATCTGGAACCTCCTATCTGAAAATTTGAAAATTCTTAAAAAATTCGTCCAAAATCTTGATGTCTCCAATCTCTTGTTTTGTACGTTTTTTCCACGTGTCTTGACATCCAATGTATCCCTGCAATGTTTGGTGAAGATCTGAGTATGTAGTTTTTGACCTTATATGGAACCTCCTATCTGAAAATTTGAAAATTCTTAAAAAATTCGTCCAAAATCTTGATGTCTCCAATCTCTTGTTTTGTACGTTCTTTCCACGTGTCTTGACATCCAATGTATCCCTGCAATGTTTGGTGAAGATCTGAGTATGTAGTTTTTGACCTTATATGGAACCTCCTATCTGAAAATTTGAAAATTCTTAAAAAAATTTAACAAAATCTTGATGTCCCCAATCCTATGTTTTGTATGTTTTTTCCACGTGTCTTGACATACAATGTATCCCTGCAGAGTTTGGTGAAGATCTGAGTATGTAGTTTTTGACCATATCTGGAACCTCCCATCTGAAAATTTGAAAATTCCTAAAAAATCCGTCCAAAATTTTGTTGACCCCAATCTCTTGTTTTGTACGTTTTTTCCACGTGTCTTGACATCCAATGTATCCCTGCAAAGTTTGGTGAAGATCTGAGTATGTAGTTTTTGACCTTATCTGGAACCGCATTTCTGAAAATTTGAAAATTCTTAAAAAAATCGTCCAAAATCTTGATGTCTCCAATCTCTTGTTTTGTACGTTCTTTCCACGTGTCTTGACATCCAATGTATCCCTGCAAAGTTTGGTGAAGATCTGAGTATGTAGTTTTTGACCTTATCTGGAACCTCCTATCTGAAAATTTGAAAATTCTTAAAAAATTCTTCCAAAATCTTGATGTCTCCAATCTCTTGTTTTGTACGTTTTTTCCACGTGTCTTGATATCCAATGTATCCCTGCAAAGTTTGGTGAAGATCTGAGTACGTCGTTTTTGACCTTATCTGGAACATCCTTTCTGAAAATTTGAAAATTGTTAAAAAATTCGTCCAAAATCTTGATGTCTCCTATCTCTTGTTTTGTACGTTTTTTCCACGTGTCTTGACATCCAATGTATCCCTGCAAAGTTTGGTGAAGATCTGAGTATGTAGTTTTTGACCTTATCTGGAACCTCCCATCTGAAAATTTGAAAATTCTTAAAAAATTCGACCAAAATCTTGATGTCTCCAATCTCTTGTTTTGTACGTTTTTTCCACGTGTCTTGACACATAATGTATCCATGCAAAGTTTGGTGAAGATCTGAGTATGTAGTTTTTGACCTTATCTGGAACCTCCCATCTGAAAATTTGAAAATTCTTAAAAAATTCGTCGAAAATCTTGATGTCTCCAATCTCTTGTTTTGTACGTTTTTTCCACGTGTCTTGACATGCAAAGTATCCCTGCAACGTTTGGTGAAGATCTGAGTCTGTAGTTTTTGACCTTATCTGGAACCTCCTATCTGAAAATTTGAAAATTCTTAAAAAATTCGTCCAAAATCTTGATGTCTCCAATCTCTTGTTTTGTACGTTTTTTCCACGTGTCTTGACATCCAATGTATCCCTGCAATGTTTGGTGAAGATCTGAGTATGTAGTTTTTGACCTTATATGGAGCCTCCTATCTGAAAATTTGAAAATTCTTAAAAAATTCGTCCAAAATCTTGATGTCTCCAATCTCTTGTTTTGTACGTTCTTTCCACGTGTCTTGACATCCAATGTATCCCTGCAATGTTTGGTGAAGATCTGAGTATGTAGTTTTTGACCTTATATGGAACCTCCTATCTGAAAATTTGAAAATTCTTAAAAGAATTTAACAAAATCTTGATGTCCCCAATCCTATGTTTTGTATGTTTTTTCCACGTGTCTTGACATACAATGTATCCCTGCAGAGTTTGGTGAAGATCTGAGTATGTAGTTTTTGACCTTATCTGGAACCTCCCATCTGAAAATTTGAAAATTCCTAAAAAATCCGTCCAAAATCTTGTTGACCCGAATCTCTTGTTTTGTACGTTTTTTCCACGTGTCTTGACATCCAATGTATCCCTGCAAAGTTTGGTGAAGATCTGAGTATGTAGTTTTTGACCTTATCTGGAACCGCATTTCTGAAAATTTGAAAATTTTTAAAAAAATCGTCCAAAATCTTGATGTCTCCAATCTCTTGTTTTGTACGTTTTTTCCACGTGTCTTGACATCCAATGTATCCCTGCAAAGTTTGGTGAAGATCTGAGTATGTAGTTTTTGACCTTATATGGAACCTCCTATCTGAAAATTTGAAAATTCTTAAAAAATTCGTCCAAAATCTTGATGTCTCCAATCTCTTGTTTTGTACGTTTTTTCCACGTGTCTCGACCTCCAATGGATCCCTGCAAAGTTTGGTGAAGATCTGAGTATGTCGTTTTTGACCTTATCTGGAACCTCCCATCTGAAAATTTGAAAATTCTTAAAAAATTCGTCGAAAATCTTGATGTCTCCGATCTCTTGTTTTGTACGTTTTTTCCACGTGTCTTGACATGCAAAGTATTCCTGCAAAGTTTGGTGAAGATCTGAGTATGTAGTTTTTGACCTCATCTGGAACCTCCTATCTGAAAATTTGAAAATTCTTAAAAAATTCGTCCAAAATCTTGATGTCTCCAATCTCTTGTTTTGTACGTTTTTTCCACGTGTCTTGACATCCAATGTATCCCTGCAAAGTTTGGTGAAGATCTGAGTATGTAGTTTTTGACCTTATCTGGAACCTCCTATCTGAAAATTTGAAAATCCTTAAAAAATTCGTCCAAAATCTTGATGTCTCCAATCTCTTGTTTTGTACGTTTTTTCCACGTGTCTTGATATCCAATGTATCCCTGCAAAGTTTGGTGAAGATCTGAGTATGTCGTTTTTGACCTTATCTGGAACATCCTTTCTGAAAATTTGAAAATTGTTAAAAAATTCGTCCAAAATCTTGATGTCTCCTATCTCTTGTTTTGTACGTTTTTTCCACGTGTCTTGACATCCAATGTATCCCTGCAAAGTTTGGTGAAGATCTGAGTATGTAGTTTTTGACCTTATCTGGAACCTCCCATCTGAAAATTTGAAAATTCTTAAAAAATTCGACCAAAATCTTGATGTCTCCAATCTCTTGTTTTGTACGTTTTTTCCACGTGTCTTGACACATAATGTATCCATGCAAAGTTTGGTGAAGATCTGAGTATGTAGTTTTTGACCTTATATGGAACCTCCTATCTGAAAATTTGAAAATTCTTAAAAAATTCGTCCAAAATCTTGATGTCTCCAATCTCTTGTTTTGTACGTTTTTTGCACGTGTCTTGACATCCAATGTATCCCTGCAAAGTTTGGTGAAGATCTGAGTATGTAGTTTTTGACCTTATCTGGAACCTCCCATCTGAAAATTTGAAAATTCCTAAAAAATCCGTCCAAAATCTTGATGACCACAATCTCTTGTTTTGTACGTTTTTTCCACGTGTCTTGACATTCAATGTATCCCTGCAAAGTTTGGTGAAGATCTGAGTATGTAGTTTTTGACCTTATATGGAACCTCCTTTCTGAAAATTTGAAAATTCTTAAAAAATTCGTCCAAAATCTTGAAGACCCCAATCTCTTGTTTTGTACGTTTTTTCCACGTGTCTTGACATCCAATGTATCCCTGCAAAGTTTGGTGAAGATCTGAGTATGTAGTTTTTGACCTTATATGGAACCTCCTTTCTGAAAATTTGAGAATTCTTAAAAAATTCGTCCAAAATCTTGATGTCTCCAATCTCTTGTTTTGTACGTTTTTTCCACGTGTCTTGACATCCAATGTATCCATGCAAAGTTTGGTGAAGATCTGAGTATGTCGTTTTTGACCTTATCTGGAACCTCCCATCCGAAAATTTGAAAATTCTTAAAAAATTCGTCGAAAATCTTGATGTCTCCAATCTCTTGTTTTGTACGTTTTTTCCACGTGTCTTGACATGCAAAGTATCCCTGCAACGTTTGGTGAAGATCTGAGTATGTAGTTTTTGACCTTATCTGGAACCTCCTATCTGAAAATTTGAAAATTCTTCAAAAATTCGTCGAAAATCTTGATGTCTCCAATCTCTTGCTTTGTACGTTTTTTCCACGTGTCTTGACATCCAATGTATCCCTGCAATGTTAGGTGGAGATCTGAGTATGTAGTTTTTGACCTTATCTGGAACCTACTATCTGAAAATTTGAAAATTCTTCAAAAATTCGTCCAAAATCTTGATGTCTCCAATCTCTTGTTTTGTACGTTTTTTCCACTTGTCTCGACCTCCAATGTATCCCTGCAAAGTTAGTGAAGATCTGAGTATGTCGTTTTTGACCTTATCTGGAACATCCTTTCTGAAAATTTGAAAATTCTTAAAAAATTCGTCGAAAATCTTGATGTCTCCAATCTCTTGTTTTGTACGTTTTTTCCACGTTTCTTGACATCCAATGTATCCCTGCAAAGTTTGGTGAAGATCTGAGTATGTAGTTTTTGACCTTATATGGAACCTCCTTTCTGAAAATTTGAAAATTCTCAAAAAATTCGTCCATAATCTTGATGTCTCCAATCTCTTGTTTTGTACGTTTTTTCCACGTGTCTTGACATCCAATGTATCCCTGCAAAGTTTGGTGAAGATCTGAGCATGTAGTTTTTGACCTTATATGGAACCTCCTATCTGAAAATTTGATAATTCTTAAAAAATTCGTCGAAAATCTTGATGTCACCAATCCTATGTTTTGTATGTTTTTTCCACGTGTCTTGACATCCAATGTATCCATGCAAAGTTTGGTGAAGATCTGAGTATGTCGTTTTTGACCTTATCTGGAACCTCCCATCTGAAAATTTGAAAATTCTTAAAAAATTCGTCGAAAATCTTGATGTCTCCGATCTCTTGTTTTGTACGTTTTTTCCACGTGTCTTGACATGCAAAGTATTCCTGCAAAGTTTGGTGAAGATCTGAGTATGTAGTTTTTGACCTCATCTGGAACCTCCTATCTGAAAATTTGAAAATTCTTAAAAAATTCGTCCAAAATCTTGATGTCTCCAATCTCTTGTTTTGTACGTTTTTTCCACGTGTCTTGACATCCAATGTATCCCTGCAATGTTTGGTGAAGATCTGAGTATGTAGTTTTTGACCTTATCTGGAACCTCCCATCTGAAAATTTGAAAATTCCTAAAAAATCCGTCCAAAATCTTGATGACCCCAATCTCTTGTTTTGTACGTTTTTTCCACGTGTCTTGACATCCAATGTATCCCTGCAAAGTTTGGTGAAGATCTGAGTATGTAGTTTTTGACCTTATCTGGAACCTCCTATCTGAAAATTTGAAAATTCTTAAAAAATTCGTCCAAAATCTTGATGTCTCCAATCTCTTGTTTTGTACGTTTTTTCCACGTGTCTTGATATCCAATGTATCCCTGCAAAGTTTGGTGAAGATCTGAGTATGTCGTTTTTGACCTTATCTGGAACATCCTTTCTGAAAATTTGAAAATTCTTAAAAAATTCGACCAAAATCTTGATGTTCCGAATCCTATGTTTTGTATGTTTTTTCCACGTGTCTTGACATCCAATGTATCCATGCAAAGTTTGGTGAAGATCTGAGTATGTAGTTTTTGACCTTATATTGAACCTCCCATCTGAAAATTTGAAAATTCTTAAAAAATTCGTCCAAAATCTTGATGACCCCAATCTCTTGTTTTGTACGTTTTTTCCACGTGTCTTGACATCCAAAGTATCCCTGCAAAGTTTGGTGAAGATCTGAGTATGTAGTTTTTGACCTTATATGGAACCTCCTTTCTGAAAATTTGAGAATTCTTAAAAAATTCGTCCAAAATCTTGATGTCTCCAATCTCTTGTTTTGTACGTTTTTTCCACGTGTCTTGACATCCAATGTATCCATGCAAAGTTTGGTGAAGATCTGAGTATGTCGTTTCTGACCTTATCTGGAACCTCCCATCTGAAAATTTGAAAATTCTTAAAAAATTCGTCGAAAATCTTGATGTCTCCAATCTTTTGTTTTGTACGTTTTTTCCACGTGTCTTGACATGCAAAGTATCCCTGCAACGTTTGGTGAAGATCTGAGTATGTAGTTTTTGACCTTATCTGGAACCTCCTATCTGAAAATTTGAAAATTGTTAAAAAATTCGTCGAAAATCTTGATGTCTCCAATCTCTTGTTTTGTACGTTTTTTCCACGTGTCTTGACATCCAATGTATTCCTGCAATGTTTGGTGGAGATCTGAGTATGTAGTTTTAGACCTTATCTGGAACCTCCTATCTGAAAATTTGAAAATTCTTCAAAAATTCGTCCAAAATCTTGATGTCTCCAATCTCTTGTTTTGTACGTTTTTTCCACGTGTCTCGACCTCCAATGGATCCCTGCAAAGTTTGGTGAAGATCTGAGTATGTCGTTTTTGACCTTATCTGGAACATCCTTTCTGAAAATTTGAAAATTCTTAAAAAATTCGTCGAAAATCTTGATGTCTCCAATCTCTTGTTTTGTACGTTTTTTCCACGTGTCTTGACATCCAATGTATCCCTGCAAAGTTTGGTGAAGATCTGAGTATGTAGTTTTTGACCTTATATGGAACCTCCTATCTGAAAATTTGAAAATTCTTAAAAAATTCGTCCAAAATCTTGATGTCTCCAATCTCTTGTTTTGTACGTTTTTTCCACGTGTCTCGACCTCCAATGGATCCCTGCAAAGTTTGGTGAAGATCTGAGTATGTCGTTTTTGACCTTATCTGGAACCTCCCATCTGAAAATTTGAAAATTCTTAAAAAATTCGTCGAAAATCTTGATGTCTCCGATCTCTTGTTTTGTACGTTTTTTCCACGTGTCTTGACATGCAAAGTATTCCTGCAAAGTTTGGTGAAGATCTGAGTATGTAGTTTTTGACCTTATCTGGAACCTCCTATCTGAAAATTTGAAAATTCTTAAAAAATTCGTCGAAAATCTTGATGTCTCCAATCTCTTGTTTTGTACGTTTTTTCCACGTGTCTTGACATCCAATGTATCCCTGCAATGTTTGGTGAAGATCTGAGTATGTAGTTTTTGACCTTATCTGGAACCTCCCATCTGAAAATTTGAAAATTCCTAAAAAATCCGTCCAAAATCTTGATGACCCCAATCTCTTGTTTTGTACTTTTTTTCCACGTGTCTTGAAATCCAATGTATCCCTGCAAAGTTTGGTGAAGATCTGAGTATGTAGTTTTTGATCTTATCTGGAACCTCCTATCTGAAAATTTGAAAATTCTTAAAAAATTCGTCCAAAATCTTGATGTCTCCAATCTCTTGTTTTGTACGTTTTTTCCACGTGTCATGATATCCAATGTATCCCTGCAAAGTTAGGTGAAGATCTGAGTATGTTGTTTTTGACCTTATCTGGAACATCCTTTCTGAAAATTTGAAAATTGTTAAAAAATTCGTCCAAAATCTTGATGTCTCCTATCTCTTGTTTTGTACGTTTTTTCCACGTGTCTTGACATCCAATGTATCCCTGCAAAGTTTGGTGAAGATCTGAGTATGTAGTTTTTGACCTTATCTGGAACCTCCCATCTGAAAATTTGAAAATTCTTAAAAAATTCGACCAATATCTTGATGTCTCCAATCTTTTGTTTTGTACGTTTTTTCCACGTGTCTTGACACATAATGTATCCATGCAAAGTTTGGTGAAGATCTGAGTATGTAGTTTTTGACCTTATATGGAACCTCCTATCTGAAAATTTGAAAATTCTTAAAAAATTCGTCCAAAATCTTGATGTCTCCAATCTCTTGTTTTGTACGTTTTTTCCACGTGTCTTGACATCCAATGTATCCCTGCAAAGTTTGGTGAAGATCTGAGTATGTAGTTTTTGACCTTATCTGGAACCTCCCATCTGAAAATTTGAAAATTCCTAAAAAATCCGTGCAAAATCTTAATGTTCCGAATCCTATGTTTTGTATGTTTTTTCCACGTGTCTTGACATCCAATGTATCCATGCAAAGTTTGGTGAAGATCTGAGTATGTAGTTTTTGACCTTATATTGAACCTCCCATCTGAAAATTTGAAAATTCTTAAAAAATTCGTCCAAAATCTTGATGACCCCAATCTCTTGTTTTGTACGTTTTTTCCACGTGTCTTGACATCCAAAGTATCTATGCAAAGTTTGGTGAAGATCTGAGTATGTAGTTTTTGACCTTATATGGAACCTCCTTTCTGAAAATTTGAGAATTCTTAAAAAATTCGTCGAAAATCTTGATGTCTCCAATCTCTTGTTTTGTACGTTTTTTCCACGTGTCTTGACATCCAATGTATCCCTGCAAAGTTTGGTGAAGATCTGAGTATGTAGTTTTTGACCTTATCTGGAACCTCCTATCTGAAAATTTGAAAATTCTTAAAAAATTCGTCCAAAATCTTGATGTCTCCAATCTCTTGTTTTGTACGTTTTTTCCACGTGTCTTGATATCCAATGTATCCCTGCAAAGTTTGGTGAAGATCTGAGTACGACGTTTTTGACCTTATCTGGAACATCCTTTCTGAAAATTTGAAAATTGTTAAAAAATTCGTCCAAAATCTTGATGTCTCCTATCTCTTGTTTTGTACGTTTTTTCCACGTGTCTTGACATCCAATGTATCCCTGCAAAGTTTGGTGAAGATCTGAGTATGTAGTTTTTGACCTTATCTGGAACCTCCCATCTGAAAATTTGAAAATTCTTAAAAAATTCGACCAAAATCTTGATGTCTCCAATCTCTTGTTTTGTACGTTTTTTCCACGTGTCTTGACACATAATGTATCCATGCAAAGTTTGGTGAAGATCTGAGTATGTAGTTTTTGACCTTATATGGAACCTCCTATCTGAAAATTTGAAAATTCTTAAAAAATTTGACCAAAATCTTGATGTCCCCAATCCTATGTTTTGTATGTTTTTTCCACGTGTCTTGACATCCAATGTATCCATGCAAAGTTTGGTGAAGATCTGAGTATGTAGTTTTTGACCTTATCTGGAACCTCCCATCTGAAAATTTGAAAATTCTTAAAAAATTCGTCGAAAATCTTGATGTCTCCAATCTCTTGTTTTGTACGTTTTTTCCACGTGTCTTGACATGCAAAGTATCCCTGCAACGTTTGGTGAAGATCTGAGTATGTAGTTTTTGACCTTATCTGGAACCTCCTATCTGAAAATTTGAAAATTCTTAAAAAATTCGTCCAAAATCTTGATGTCTCCAATCTCTTGTTTTGTACGTTTTTTCCACGTGTCTTGACATCCAATGTATCCCTGCAATGTTTGGTGAAGATCTGAGTATGTAGTTTTTGACCTTATATGGAGCCTCCTATCTGAAAATTTGAAAATTCTTAAAAAATTCGTCCAAAATCTTGATGTCTCCAATCTCTTGGTTTGTACGTTCTTTCCACGTGTCTTGACATCCAATGTATCCCTGCAATGTTTGGTGAAGATCTGAGTATGTAGTTTTTGACCTTATCTGGAACCTCCCATCTGAAAATTTGAAAATTCCTAAAAAATCCGTGCAAAATCTTGATGACCCCAATCTCTTGTTTTGTACGTTTTTTCCACGTGTCTTGACATCCAATGTATCCCTGCAAAGTTTGGTGAAGATCTGAGTATGTCGTTTTTGACCTTATCTGGAACATCCTTTCTGAAAATTTGAAAATTCTTAAAAAATTCGTCCAAAATCTTGATGCCTCCAATCTCTTTTTGTACGTTTTTTCCACGTGTCTTGACATCCAATGTATCCATGCAAAGTTTGGTGAAGATCTGAGTATGTCGTTTTTGACCTTATCTGGAACATCCTTTCTGAAAATTTGAAAATTGTTAAAAAATTCGTCCAAAATCTTGATGTCTCCAATCTCTTTTTTGTACGTTTTTTCCACGTGTCTTGACATCCAATGTATCCCTGCAAAGTTTGGTGAAGATCTGAGTATGTAGTTTTTGACCTTATCTGGAACCTCCCATCTGAAAATTTGAAAATTCTTAAAAAATTCGACCAAAATCTTGATGTCTCCAATCTTTTGTTTTGTACGTTTTTTCCACGTGTCTTGACACATAATGTATCCATGCAAAGTTTGGTGAAGATCTGAGTATGTAGTTTTTGACCTTATATGGAACCTCCTATCTGAAAATTTGAAAATTCTTAAAAAATTCGTCCAAAATCTTGATGTCTCCAATCTCTTGTTTTGTACGTTTTTTCCACGTGTCTTGACATCCAATGTATCCCTGCAAAGTTTGGTGAAGATCTGAGTATGTAGTTTTTGACCTTATCTGGAACCTCCCATCTGAAAATTTGAAAATTCCTAAAAAATCCGTGCAAAATCTTGATGACCCCAATCTCTTGTTTTGTACGTTTTTTCCACGTGTCTTGACATCCAATGTATCCATGCAAAGTTTGGTGAAGATCTGAGTATGTCGTTTTTGACCTTATCTGGAACATCCTTTCTGAAAATTTGAAAATTGTTAAAAAATTCGTCCAAAATCTTGATGTCTCCAATCTCTTTTTTGTACGTTTTTTCCACGTGTCTTGACATCCAATGTATCCCTGCAAAGTTTGGTGAAGATCTGAGTATGTAGTTTTTGACCTTATCTGGAACCTCCCATCTGAAAATTTGAAAATTCTTCAAAAATTCGTCCAAAATCTTGATGTCTCCAATCTCTTGTTTTGTACGTTTTTTCCACGTGTCTTGACACATAATGTATCCATGCAAAGTTTGGTGAAGATCTGAGTATGTAGTTTTTGACCTTATATGGAACCTCCTATCTGAAAATTTGAAAATTCTTAAAAAATTCGTCCAAAATCTTGATGTCTCCAATCTCTTGTTTTGTACGTTTTTTCCACGTGTCTTGACATCCAATGTATCCCTGCAAAGTTTGGTGAAGATCTGAGTATGTAGTTTTTGACCTTATCTGGAACCTCCCATCTGAAAATTTGAAAATTCCTAAAAAATCCGTCCAAAATCTTGATGACCACAATCTCTTGTTTTGTACGTTTTTTCCACGTGTCTTGACATTCAATGTATCCCTGCAAAGTTTGGTGAAGATCTGAGTATGTAGTTTTTGACCTTATATGGAACCTCCTTTCTGAAAATTTGAAAATTCTTAAAAAATTCGTCCAAAATCTTGAAGACCCCAATCTCTTGTTTTGTACGTTTTTTCCACGTGTCTTGACATCCAATGTATCCCTGCAAAGTTTGGTGAAGATCTGAGTATGTAGTTTTTGACCTTATATGGAACCTCCTTTCTGAAAATTTGAGAATTCTTAAAAAATTCGTCCAAAATCTTGATGTCTCCAATCTCTTGTTTTGTACGTTTTTTCCACGTGTCTTGACATCCAATGTATCCATGCAAAGTTTGGTGAAGATCTGAGTATGTCGTTTTTGACCTTATCTGGAACCTCCCATCCGAAAATTTGAAAATTCTTAAAAAATTCGTCGAAAATCTTGATGTCTCCAATCTCTTGTTTTGTACGTTTTTTCCACGTGTCTTGACATGCAAAGTATCCCTGCAACGTTTGGTGAAGATCTGAGTATGTAGTTTTTGACCTTATCTGGAACCTCCTATCTGAAAATTTGAAAATTCTTCAAAAATTCGTCGAAAATCTTGATGTCTCCAATCTCTTGCTTTGTACGTTTTTTCCACGTGTCTTGACATCCAATGTATCCCTGCAATGTTTGGTGGAGATCTGAGTATGTAGTTTTTGACCTTATCTGGAACCTCCTATCTGAAAATTTGAAAATTCTTCAAAAATTCGTCCAAAATCTTGATGTCTCCAATCTCTTGTTTTGTAAGTTTTTTCCACGTGTCTCGACCTCCAATGTATCCCTGCAAAGTTAGTGAAGATCTGAGTATGTCGTTTTTGACCTTATCTGGAACATCCTTTCTGAAAATTTGAAAATTCTTAAAAAATTCGTCGAAAATCTTGATGTCTCCAATCTCTTGTTTTGTACGTTTTTTCCACGTTTCTTGACATCCAATGTATCCCTGCAAAGTTTGGTGAAGATCTGAGTATGTAGTTTTTGACCTTATATGGAACCTCCTTTCTGAAAATTTGAAAATTCTCAAAAAATTCGTCCATAATCTTGATGTCTCCAATCTCTTGTTTTGTACGTTTTTTCCACGTGTCTTGACATCCAATGTATCCCTGCAAAGTTTGGTGAAGATCTGAGCATGTAGTTTTTGACCTTATATGGAACCTCCTATCTGAAAATTTGAAAATTCTTAAAAAATTCGTCGAAAATCTTGATGTCACCAATCCTATGTTTTGTATGTTTTTTCCACGTGTCTTGACATCCAATGTATCCATGCAAAGTTTGGTGAAGATCTGAGTATGTCGTTTTTGACCTTATCTGGAACCTCCCATCTGAAAATTTGAAAATTCTTAAAAAATTCGTCGAAAACCTTGATGTCTCCGATCTCTTGTTTTGTACGTTTTTTCCACGTGTCTTGACATGCAAAGTATTCCTGCAAAGTTTGGTGAAGATCTGAGTATGTAGTTTTTGACCTCATCTGGAACCTCCTATCTGAAAATTTGAAAATTCTTAAAAAATTCGTCCAAAATCTTGATGTCTCCAATCTCTTGTTTTGTACGTTTTTTCCACGTGTCTTGACATCCAATGTATCCCTGCAATGTTTGGTGAAGATCTGAGTATGTAGTTTTTGACCTTATCTGGAACCTCCCATCTGAAAATTTGAAAATTCCTAAAAAATCCGTCCAAAATCTTGATGACCCCAATCTCTTGTTTTGTACGTTTTTTCCACGTGTCTTGACATCCAATGTATCCCTGCAAAGTTTGGTGAAGATCTGAGTATGTAGTTTTTGACCTTATCTGGAACCACCCATCTGAAAATTTGAAAATTCCTAAAAAATCCGTGCAAAATCTTGATGACCCCAATCTCTTGTTTTGTACGTTTTTTCCACGTGTCTTGACATCCAATGTATTCCTGCAATGTTTGGTGAAGATCTGAGTATGTAGTTTTTGACCTTATATGGAACCTCCTATCTGAAAATTTGAAAATTCTTAAAAAATTCGACCAAAATCTTGATGTTCCGAATCCTATGTTTTGTATGTTTTTTCCACGTGTCTTGACATCCAATGTATCCATGCAAATTTTGGTGAAGATCTGAGTATGTAGTTTTTGACCTTATATTGAACCTCCCATCTGAAAATTTGAAAATTCTTAAAAAATTCGTCCAAAATCTTGATGACCCCAATCTCTTGTTTTGTACGTTTTTTCCACGTGTCTTGACATCCAAAGTATCCCTGCAAAGTTTGGTGAAGATCTGAGTATGTAGTTTTTGACCTTATATGGAACCTCCTTTCTGAAAATTTGAGAATTCTTAAAAAATTCGTCCAAAATCTTGATGTCTCCAATCTCTTGTTTTGTACGTTTTTTCCACGTGTCTTGACATCCAATGTATCCATGCAAAGTTTGGTGAAGATCTGAGTATGTCGTTTTTGACCTTATCTGGAACCTCCCATCTGAAAATTTGAAAATTCTTAAAAAATTCGTCGAAAATCTTGATGTCTCCAATCTTTTGTTTTGTACGTTTTTTCCACGTGTCTTGACATGCAAAGTATCCCTGCAACGTTTGGTGAAGATCTGAGTATGTAGTTTTTGACCTTATCTGGAACCTCCTATCTGAAAATTTGAAAATTCTTCAAAAATTCGTCGAAAATCTTGATGTCTCCAATCTCTTGTTTTGTACGTTTTTCCACGTGTCTTGACATCCAATGTATTCCTGCAATGTTTGGTGGAGATCTGAGTATGTAGTTTTAGACCTTATCTGGAACCTCCTATCTGAAAATTTGAAAATTCTTCAAAAATTCGTCCAAAATCTTGATGTCTCCAATCTCTTGTTTTGTACGTTTTTTCCACGTGTCTCGACCTCCAATGGATCCCTGCAAAGTTTGGTGAAGATCTGAGTATGTCGTTTTTGACCTTATCTGGAACATCCTTTCTGAAAATTTGAAAATTCTTAAAAAATTCGTCGAAAATCTTGATGTCTCCAATCTCTTGTTTTGTACGTTTTTTCCACGTGTCTTGACATCCAATGTATCCCTGCAAAGTTTGGTGAAGATCTGAGTATGTAGTTTTTGACCTTATATGGAACCTCCAATCTGAAAATTTGAAAATTCTTAAAAAATTCGTCGAAAATCTTGATGTCTCCAATCTCTTGTTTTGTACGTTTTTTCCACGTTTCTTGACATCCAATGTATCCCTGCAAAGTTTGGTGAAGATCTGAGTATGTAGTTTTTGACCTTATATGGAACCTCCTTTCTGAAAATTTGAAAATTCTTAAAAAATTCGTCCAAAATCTTGAAGACCCCAATCTCTTGTTTTGTACGTTTTTTCCACGTGTCTTGACATCCAATGTATCCCTGCAAAGTTTGGTGAAGATCTGAGTATGTAGTTTTTGACCTTATATGGAACCTCCTTTCTGAAAATTTGAGAATTCTTAAAAAATTCGTCCAAAATCTTGATGTCTCCAATCTCTTGTTTTGTACGTTTTTTCCACGTGTCTTGACATCCAATGTATCCATGCAAAGTTTGGTGAAGATCTGAGTATGTCGTTTTTGACCTTATCTGGAACCTCCCATCCGAAAATTTGAAAATTCTTAAAAAATTCGTCGAAAATCTTGATGTCTCCAATCTCTTGTTTTGTACGTTTTTTCCACGTGTCTTGACATGCAAAGTATCCCTGCAACGTTTGGTGAAGATCTGAGTATGTAGTTTTTGACCTTATCTGGAACCTCCTATCTGAAAATTTGAAAATTCTTCAAAAATTCGTCGAAAATCTTGATGTCTCCAATCTCTTGCTTTGTACGTTTTTTCCACGTGTCTTGACATCCAATGTATCCCTGCAATGTTTGGTGGAGATCTGAGTATGTAGTTTTTGACCTTATCTGGAACCTCCTATCTGAAAATTTGAAAATTCTTCAAAAATTCGTCCAAAATCTTGATGTCTCCAATCTCTTGTTTTGTAAGTTTTTTCCACGTGTCTCGACCTCCAATGTATCCCTGCAAAGTTAGTGAAGATCTGAGTATGTCGTTTTTGACCTTATCTGGAACATCCTTTCTGAAAAATTGAAAATTCTTAAAAAATTCGTCGAAAATCTTGATGTCTCCAATCTCTTGTTTTGTACGTTTTTTCCACGTTTCTTGACATCCAATGTATCCCTGCAAAGTTTGGTGAAGATCTGAGTATGTAGTTTTTGACCTTATATGGAACCTCCTTTCTGAAAATTTGAAAATTCTCAAAAAATTCGTCCATAATCTTGATGTCTCCAATCTCTTGTTTTGTACGTTTTTTCCACGTGTCTTGACATCCAATGTATCCCTGCAAAGTTTGGTGAAGATCTGAGCATGTAGTTTTTGACCTTATATGGAACCTCCTATCTGAAAATTTGAAAATTCTTAAAAAATTCGTCGAAAATCTTGATGTCACCAATCCTATGTTTTGTATGTTTTTTCCACGTGTCTTGACATCCAATGTATCCATGCAAAGTTTGGTGAAGATCTGAGTATGTCGTTTTTGACCTTATCTGGAACCTCCCATCTGAAAATTTGAAAATTCTTAAAAAATTCGTCGAAAACCTTGATGTCTCCGATCTCTTGTTTTGTACGTTTTTTCCACGTGTCTTGACATGCAAAGTATTCCTGCAAAGTTTGGTGAAGATCTGAGTATGTAGTTTTTGACCTCATCTGGAACCTCCTATCTGAAAATTTGAAAATTCTTAAAAAATTCGTCCAAAATCTTGATGTCTCCAATCTCTTGTTTTGTACGTTTTTTCCACGTGTCTTGACATCCAATGTATCCCTGCAATGTTTGGTGAAGATCTGAGTATGTAGTTTTTGACCTTATCTGGAACCTCCCATCTGAAAATTTGAAAATTCCTAAAAAATCCGTCCAAAATCTTGATGACCCCAATCTCTTGTTTTGTACGTTTTTTCCACGTGTCTTGACATCCAATGTATCCCTGCAAAGTTTGGTGAAGATCTGAGTATGTAGTTTTTGACCTTATCTGGAACCACCCATCTGAAAATTTGAAAATTCCTAAAAAATCCGTGCAAAATCTTGATGACCCCAATCTCTTGTTTTGTACGTTTTTTCCACGTGTCTTGACATCCAATGTATTCCTGCAATGTTTGGTGAAGATCTGAGTATGTAGTTTTTGACCTTATATGGAACCTCCTATCTGAAAATTTGAAAATTCTTAAAAAATTCGACCAAAATCTTGATGTTCCGAATCCTATGTTTTGTATGTTTTTTCCACGTGTCTTGACATCCAATGTATCCATGCAAATTTTGGTGAAGATCTGAGTATGTAGTTTTTGACCTTATATTGAACCTCCCATCTGAAAATTTGAAAATTCTTAAAAAATTCGTCCAAAATCTTGATGACCCCAATCTCTTGTTTTGTACGTTTTTTCCACGTGTCTTGACATCCAAAGTATCCCTGCAAAGTTTGGTGAAGATCTGAGTATGTAGTTTTTGACCTTATATGGAACCTCCTTTCTGAAAATTTGAGAATTCTTAAAAAATTCGTCCAAAATCTTGATGTCTCCAATCTCTTGTTTTGTACGTTTTTTCCACGTGTCTTGACATCCAATGTATCCATGCAAAGTTTGGTGAAGATCTGAGTATGTCGTTTTTGACCTTATCTGGAACCTCCCATCTGAAAATTTGAAAATTCTTAAAAAATTCGTCGAAAATCTTGATGTCTCCAATCTTTTGTTTTGTACGTTTTTTCCACGTGTCTTGACATGCAAAGTATCCCTGCAACGTTTGGTGAAGATCTGAGTATGTAGTTTTTGACCTTATCTGGAACCTCCTATCTGAAAATTTGAAAATTCTTCAAAAATTCGTCGAAAATCTTGATGTCTCCAATCTCTTGTTTTGTACGTTTTTTCCACGTGTCTTGACATCCAATGTATTCCTGCAATGTTTGGTGGAGATCTGAGTATGTAGTTTTAGACCTTATCTGGAACCTCCTATCTGAAAATTTGAAAATTCTTCAAAAATTCGTCCAAAATCTTGATGTCTCCAATCTCTTGTTTTGTACGTTTTTTCCACGTGTCTCGACCTCCAATGGATCCCTGCAAAGTTTGGTGAAGATCTGAGTATGTCGTTTTTGACCTTATCTGGAACATCCTTTCTGAAAATTTGAAAATTCTTAAAAAATTCGTCGAAAATCTTGATGTCTCCAATCTCTTGTTTTGTACGTTTTTTCCACGTGTCTTGACATCCAATGTATCCCTGCAAAGTTTGGTGAAGATCTGAGTATGTAGTTTTTGACCTTATATGGAACCTCCAATCTGAAAATTTGAAAATTCTTAAAAAATTCGTCGAAAATCTTGATGTCTCCAATCTCTTGTTTTGTACGTTTTTTCCACGTTTCTTGACATCCAATGTATCCCTGCAAAGTTTGGTGAAGATCTGAGTATGTAGTTTTTGACCTTATATGGAACCTCCTTTCTGAAAATTTGAAAATTCTCAAAAAATTCGTCCATAATCTTGATGTCTCCAATCTCTTGTTTTGTACGTTTTTTCCACGTGTCTTGACATCCAATGTATCCCTGCAAAGTTTGGTGAAGATCTGAGCATGTAGTTTTTGACCTTATATGGAACCTCCTATCTGAAAATTTGAAAATTCTTAAAAAATTCGTCGAAAATCTTGATGTCACCAATCCTATGTTTTGTATGTTTTTTCCACGTGTCTTGACATCCAATGTATCCATGCAAAGTTTGGTGAAGATCTGAGTATGTCGTTTTTGACCTTATCTGGAACCTCCCATCTGAAAATTTGAAAATTCTTAAAAAATTCGTCGAAAACCTTGATGTCTCCGATCTCTTGTTTTGTACGTTTTTTCCACGTGTCTTGACATGCAAAGTATTCCTGCAAAGTTTGGTGAAGATCTGAGTATGTAGTTTTTGACCTCATCTGGAACCTCCTATCTGAAAATTTGAAAATTCTTAAAAAATTCGTCCAAAATCTTGATGTCTCCAATCTCTTGTTTTGTACTTTTTTTCCACGTGTCTTGACATCCAATGTATCCCTGCAATGTTTGGTGAAGATCTGAGTATGTAGTTTTTGACCTTATCTGGAACCTCCCATCTGAAAATTTGAAAATTCCTAAAAAATCCGTCCAAAATCTTGATGACCCCAATCTCTTGTTTTGTACGTTTTTTCCACGTGTCTTGACATCCAATGTATCCCTGCAAAGTTTGGTGAAGATCTGAGTATGTAGTTTTTGACCTTATCTGGAACCTCCCATCTGAAAATTTGAAAATTCCTAAAAAATCCGTGCAAAATCTTGATGACCCCAATCTCTTGTTTTGTACGTTTTTTCCACGTGTCTTGACATCCAATGTATTCCTGCAATGTTTGGTGAAGATCTGAGTATGTAGTTTTTGACCTTATATGGAACCTCCTATCTGAAAATTTGAAAATTCTTAAAAAATTCGACCAAAATCTTGATGTTCCGAATCCTATGTTTTGTATGTTTTTTCCACGTGTCTTGACATCCAATGTATCCATGCAAAGTTTGGTGAAGATCTGAGTATGTAGTTTTTGACCTTATATTGAACCTCCCATCTGAAAATTTGAAAATTCTTAAAAAATTCGTCCAAAATCTTGATGACCCCAATCTCTTGTTTTGTACGTTTTTTCCACGTGTCTTGACATCCAAAGTATCACTGCAAAGTTTGGTGAAGATCTGAGTATGTAGTTTTTGACCTTATATGGAACCTCCTTTCTGAAAATTTGAGAATTCTTAAAAAATTCGTCCAAAATCTTGATGTCTCCAATCTCTTGTTTTGTACGTTTTTTCCACGTGTCTTGACATCCAATGTATCCATGCAAAGTTTGGTGAAGATCTGAGTATGTCGTTTTTGACCTTATCTGGAACCTCCCATCTGAAAATTTGAAAATTCTTAAAAAATTCGTCGAAAATCTTGATGTCTCCAATCTTTTGTTTTGTACGTTTTTTCCACGTGTCTTGACATGCAAAGTATCCCTGCAACGTTTGGTGAAGATCTGAGTATGTAGTTTTTGACCTTATCTGGAACCTCCTATCTGAAAATTTGAAAATTCTTCAAAAATTCGTCGAAAATCTTGATGTCTCCAATCTCTTGTTTTGTACGTTTTTTCCACGTGTCTTGACATCCAATGTATTCCTGCAATGTTTGGTGGAGATCTGAGTATGTAGTTTTAGACCTTATCTGGAACCTCCTATCTGAAAATTTGAAAATTCTTCAAAAATTCGTCCAAAATCTTGATGTCTCCAATCTCTTGTTTTGTACGTTTTTTCCACGTGTCTCGACCTCCAATGGATCCCTGCAAAGTTTGGTGAAGATCTGAGTATGTCGTTTTTGACCTTATCTGGAACATCCTTTCTGAAAATTTGAAAATTCTTAAAAAATTCGTCGAAAATCTTGATGTCTCCAATCTCTTGTTTTGTACGTTTTTTCCACGTGTCTTGACATCCAATGTATCCCTGCAAAGTTTGGTGAAGATCTGAGTATGTAGTTTTTGACCTTATATGGAACCTCCTATCTGAAAATTTGAAAATTCTTAAAAAATTCGTCCAAAATCTTGATGTCTCCAATCTCTTGTTTTGTACGTTTTTTCCACGTGTCTCGACCTCCAATGGATCCCTGCAAAGTTTGGTGAAGATCTGAGTATGTCGTTTTTGACCTTATCTGGAACCTCCCATCTGAAAATTTGAAAATTCTTAAAAAAATCGTCGAAAATCTTGATGTCTCCGATCTCTTGTTTTGTACGTTTTTTCCACGTGTCTTGACATGCAAAGTATTCCTGCAAAGTTTGGTGAAGATCTGAGTATGTAGTTTTTGACCTCATCTGGAACCTCCTATCTGAAAATTTGAAAATTCTTAAAAAATTCGTCCAAAATCTTGATGTCTCCAATCTCTTGTTTTGTACGTTTTTTCCACGTGTCTTGACATCCAATGTATCCCTGCAATGTTTGGTGAAGATCTGAGTATGTAGTTTTTGACCTTATCTGGAACCTCCCATCTGAAAATTTGAAAATTCCTAAAAAATCCGTCCAAAATCTTGATGACCCCAATCTCTTGTTTTGTACTTTTTTTCCACGTGTCTTGACATCCAATGTATCCCTGCAAAGTTTGGTGAAGATCTGAGTATGTAGTTTTTGATCTTATCTGGAACCTCCTATCTGAAAATTTGAAAATTCTTAAAAAATTCGTCCAAAATCTTGATGTCTCCAATCTCTTGTTTTGTACGTTTTTTCCACGTGTCTTGATATCCAATGTATCCCTGCAAAGTTTGGTGAAGATCTGAGTATGTTGTTTTTGACCTTATCTGGAACATCCTTTCTGAAAATTTGAAAATTGTTAAAAAATTCGTCCAAAATCTTGATGTCTCCTATCTCTTGTTTTGTACGTTTTTTCCACGTGTCTTGACATCCAATGTATCCCTGCAAAGTTTGGTGAAGATCTGAGTATGTAGTTTTTGACCTTATCTGGAACCTCCCATCTGAAAATTTGAAAATTCTTAAAAAATTCGACCAATATCTTGATGTCTCCAATCTTTTGTTTTGTACGTTTTTTCCACGTGTCTTGACACATAATGTATCCATGCAAAGTTTGGTGAAGATCTGAGTATGTAGTTTTTGACCTTATATGGAACCTCCTATCTGAAAATTTGAAAATTCTTAAAAAATTCGTCCAAAATCTTGATGTCTCCAATCTCTTGTTTTGTACGTTTTTTCCACGTGTCTTGACATCCAATGTATCCCTGCAAAGTTTGGTGAAGATCTGAGTATGTAGTTTTTGACCTTATCTGGAACCTCCCATCTGAAAATTTGAAAATTCCTAAAAAATCCGTGCAAAATCTTGATGACCCCAATCTCTTGTTTTGTACGTTTTTTCCACGTGTCTTGACATCCAATGTATTCCTGCAATGTTTGGTGAAGATCTGAGTATGTAGTTTTTGACCTTATATGGAACCTCCTATCTGAAAATTTGAAAATTCTTAAAAAATTCGACCAAAATCTTGATGTTCCGAATCCTATGTTTTGTATGTTTTTTCCACGTGTCTTGACATCCAATGTATCCATGCAAAGTTTGGTGAAGATCTGAGTATGTAGTTTTTGACCTTATATTGAACCTCCCATCTGAAAATTTGAAAATTCTTAAAAAATTCGTCCAAAATCTTGATGACCCCAATCTCTTGTTTTGTACGTTTTTTCCACGTGTCTTGACATCCAAAGTATCCCTGCAAAGTTTGGTGAAGATCTGAGTATGTAGTTTTTGACCTTATATGGAACCTCCTTTCTGAAAATTTGAGAATTCTTAAAAAATTCGTCCAAAATCTTGATGTCTCCAATCTCTTGTTTTGTACGTTTTTTCCACGTGTCTTGACATCCAATGTATCCATGCAAAGTTTGGTGAAGATCTGAGTATGTCGTTTTTGACCTTATCTGGAACCTCCCATCTGAAAATTTGAAAATTCTTAAAAAATTCGTCGAAAATCTTGATGTCTCCAATCTTTTGTTTTGTACGTTTTTTTCCACGTGTCTTGACATGCAAAGTATCCCTGCAACGTTTGGTGAAGATCTGAGTATGTAGTTTTTGACCTTATCTGGAACCTCCTATCTGAAAATTTGAAAATTCTTCAAAAATTCGTCGAAAATCTTGATGTCTCCAATCTCTTGTTTTGTACGTTTTTTCCACGTGTCTTGACATCCAATGTATTCCTGCAATGTTTGGTGGAGATCTGAGTATGTAGTTTTAGACCTTATCTGGAACCTCCTATCTGAAAATTTGAAAATTCTTCAAAAATTCGTCCAAAATCTTGATGTCTCCAATCTCTTGTTTTGTACGTTTTTTCCACGTGTCTCGACCTCCAATGGATCCCTGCAAAGTTTGGTGAAGATCTGAGTATGTCGTTTTTGACCTTATCTGGAACATCCTTTCTGAAAATTTGAAAATTCTTAAAAAATTCGTCGAAAATCTTGATGTCTCCAATCTCTTGTTTTGTACGTTTTTTCCACGTGTCTTGACATCCAATGTATCCCTGCAAAGTTTGGTGAAGATCTGAGTATGTAGTTTTTGACCTTATATGGAACCTCCTATCTGAAAATTTGAAAATTCTTAAAAAATTCGTCCAAAATCTTGATGTCTCCAATCTCTTGTTTTGTACGTTTTTTCCACGTGTCTCGACCTCCAATGGATCCCTGCAAAGTTTGGTGAAGATCTGAGTATGTCGTTTTTGACCTTATGTGGAACCTCCCATCTGAAAATTTGAAAATTCTTAAAAAATTCGTCGAAAATCTTGATGTCTCCGATCTCTTGTTTTGTAGGTTTTTTCCACGTGTCTTGACATGCAAAGTATTCCTGCAAAGTTTGGTGAAGATCTGAGTATGTAGTTTTTGACCTCATCTGGAACCTCCTATCTGAAAATTTGAAAATTCTTAAAAAATTCGTCCAAAATCTTGATGTCTCCAATCTCTTGTTTTGTACGTTTTTTCCACGTGTCTTGACCTCCAATGTATCCCTGCAAAGTTTGGTGAAGATCTGAGTTTGTAGTTTTTGACCTTATATGGAACCTCCTATCTGAAAATTTGAAAATTCTTAAAAAATTCGTCCAAAATCTTGATGTCACCAATCCTATGTTTTGTATGTTTTTTCCACGTGTCTTGACATCCAATGTATCCATGCAAAGTTTGGTGAAGATCTGAGTATGTCGTTTTTGACCTTATCTGGAACCTCCCATCTGAAAATTTGAAAATTCTTAAAAAATTCGTCGAAAATCTTGATGTCTCCGATCTCTTGTTTTGTACGTTTTTTCCACGTGTCTTGACATCCAAAGTATTCCTGCAAAGTTTGGTGAAGATCTGAGTATGTAGTTTTGACCTCATCTGGAACCTCCTATCTGAAAATTTGAAAATTCTTAAAAAATTCGTCCAAAATTTTGATGTCTTCAATCTCTTGTTTTGTACGATTTTTCCACGTGTCTTGACATCCAATGTATCCCTGCAATGTTTGGTGAAGATCTGAGTATGTAGTTTTTGACCTTATCTGGAACCTCCCATCTGAAAATTTGAAAATTCCTAAAAAATCAGTCCAAAATCTTGATGACCCCAATCTCTTGTTTTGTACGTTTTTTCCACGTGTCTTGACATCCAATGTATCCCTGCAAAGTTTGGTGAAGATCTGAGTATGTAGTTTTTGACCTTATCTGGAACCTCCTATCTGAAAATTTGAAAATTCTTAAAAAATTCGTCCAAAATCTTGATGTCTCCAATCTCTTGTTTTGTACGTTTTTTCCACGTGTCTTGATATCCAATGTATCCCTGCAAAGTTTGGTGAAGATCTGAGTATGTCGTTTTTGACCTTATCTGGAACATCCTTTCTGAAAATTTGAAAATTGTTAAAAAATTCGTCCAAAATCTTGATGTCTCCAATCTCTTTTTTGTACGTTTTTTCCACGTGTCTTGACATCCAATGTATCCCTGCAAAGTTTGGTGAAGATCTGAGTATGTAGTTTTTGACCTTATCTGGAACCTCCCATCTGAAAATTTGAAAATTCTTAAAAAATTCGACCAAAATCTTGATGTCTCCAATCTTTTGTTTTGTACGTTTTTTCCACGTGTCTTGACACATAATGTATCCATGCAAAGTTTGGTGAAGATCTGAGTATGTAGTTTTTGACCTTATATGGAACCTCCTATCTGAAAATTTGAAAATTCTTAAAAAATTCGTCCAAAATCTTGATGTCTCCAATCTCTTGTTTTGTACGTTTTTTCCACGTGTCTTGACATCCAATGTATCCCTGCAAAGTTTGGTGAAGATCTGAGTATGTAGTTTTTGACCTTATCTGGAACCTCCCATCTGAAAATTTGAAAATTCCTAAAAAATCCGTGCAAAATCTTGATGACCCCAATCTCTTGTTTTGTACGTTTTTTCCACGTGTCTTGACATCCAATGTATCCATGCAAAGTTTGGTGAAGATCTGAGTATGTTTTTTTTGACCTTATCTGGAACCTCCCATCTGAAAATTTGAAAATTCTTAAAAAATTCGTCGAAAATCTTGATGTCTCCAATCTCTTGTTTTGTACGTTTTTTCCACGTGTCTTGACATGCAAAGTATACCTGCAACGTTTGGTGAAGATCTGAGTATGTAGTTTTTGACCTTATCTGGAACCTCCTATCTGAAAATTTGAAAATTCTTCAAAAATTCGTCGAAAATCTTGATGTCTCCAATCTCTTGTTTTGTACGTTTTTTCCACGTGTCTTGACATCCAATGTATCCCTGCAATGTTTGGTGGAGATCTGAGTATGTAGTTTTTGACCTTATCTGGGACCTCCTATCAGAAAATTTGAAAATTCTTCAAAAATTCGTCCAAAATCTTGATGTCTCCAATCTCTTGTTTTGTACGTTTTTTCCACGTGTCTCGACCTCCAATGTATCCCTGCAAAGTTTGGTGAAGATCTGAGTATGTCGTTTTTGACCTTATCTGGAACATCCTTTCTGAAAATTTGAAAATTCTTAAAAAATTCGTCGAAAATCTTGATGTCTCCAATCTCTTGTTTTGTACGTTTTTTCCACGTGTCTTGACATGCAAAGTATTCCTGCAAAGTTTGGTGAAGATCTGAGTATGTAGTTTTTGACCTTATATGGAACCTCCTATCTGAAAATTTGAAAATTCTTAAAAAATTCGTCCAAAATCTTGATGTCTCCAATCTCTTGTTTTGTACGTTTTTTCCACGTGTCTTGACATCCAATGTATCCCTGCAAAGTTTGGTGAAGATCTGAGTATGTAGTTTTTGACCTTATCTGGAACCTCCCATCTGAAAATTTGAAAATTCCTAAAAAATCCGTGCAAAATCTTGATGACCCCAATCTCTTGTTTTGTACGTTTTTTCCACGTGTCTTGACATTCAATGTATCCATGCAAAGTTTGGTGAAGATCTGAGTATGTCGTTTTTGACCTTATCTGGAACCTCCCATCTGAAAATTTGAAAATTCTTAAAAAATTCGTCGAAAATCTTGATGTCTCCAATCTCTTGTTTTGTACGTTTTTTCCACGTGTCTTGACATGCAAAGTATCCCTGCAACGTTTGGTGAAGATCTGAGTATGTAGTTTTTGACCTTATCTGGAACCTCCTATCTGAAAATTTGAAAATTCTTAAAAAATTCGTCGAAAATCTTGATGTCTCCAATCTCTTGTTTTGTACGTTTTTTCCACGTGTCTTGACATCCAATGTATCCCTGCAATGTTTGGTGGAGATCTGAGTATGTAGTTTTTGACCTTATCTGGGACCTCCTATCAGAAAATTTGAAAATTCTTCAAAAATTCGTCCAAAATCTTGATGTCTCCAATCTCTTGTTTTGTACGTTTTTCCACGTGTCTCGACCTCCAATGTATCCCTGCAAAGTTTGGTGAAGATCTGAGTATGTCGTTTTTGACCTTATCTGGAACATCCTTTCTGAAAATTTGAAAATTCTTAAAAAATTCGTCGAAAATCTTGATGTCTCCAATCTCTTGTTTTGTACGTTTTTTCCACGTGTCTTGACATCCAATGTATCCCTGCAAAGTTTGGTGAAGATCTGAGTATGTAGTTTTTGACCTTATATGGAACCTCCTTTCTGAAAATTTGAAAATTCTCAAAAAATTCGTCCATAATCTTGATGTCTCCAATCTCTTGTTTTGTACGTTTTTTCCACGTGTCTTGACATCCAATGTATCCCTGCAAAGTTTGGTGAAGATCTGAGTATGTAGTTTTTGACCTTATATGGAACCTCCTATCTGAAAATTTGAAAATTTTTAAAAAATTCGTCCAAAATCTTGATGTCACCAATCCTAAGTTTTGTATGTTTTTTCCACGTGTCTTGACATCCAATGTATCCATGCAAAGTTTGGTGAAGATCTGAGTATGTCGTTTTTGACCTTATCTGGAACCTCCCATCTGAAAATTTGAAAATTCTTAAAAAATTCGTCGAAAATCTTGATGTCTCCGATCTCTTGTTTTGTACGTTTTTTCCACGTGTCTTGACATGCAAAGTATTCCTGCAAAGTTTGGTGAAGATCTGAGTATGTAGTTTTTGACCTCATCTGGAACCTCCTATCTGAAAATTTGAAAATTCTTAAAAAATTCGTCCAAAATTTTGATGTCTCCAATCTCTTGTTTTGTACGTTTTTTCCACGTGTCTTGACATCCAATGTATCCCTGCAATGTTTGGTGAAGATCTGAGTATGTAGTTTTTGACCTTATCTGGAACCTCCCATCTGAAAATTTGAAAATTCCTAAAAAATCCGTCCAAAATCTTGATGACCCCAATCTCTTGTTTTGTACGTTTTTTCCACGTGTCTTGACATCCAATGTATCCCTGCAAAGTTTGGTGAAGATCTGAGTATGTAGTTTTTGACCTTATCTGGAACCTCCTATCTGAAAATTTGAAAATTCTTAAAAAATTCGTCCAAAATCTTGATGTCTCCAATCTCTTGTTTTGTACGTTTTTTCCACGTGTCTTGACATCCAATGTATCCATGCAAAGTTTGGTGAAGATCTGAGTATGTCGTTTTTGACCTTATCTGGAACCTCCCATCTGAAAATTTGAAAATTCTTAAAAAATTCGTCGAAAACCTTGATGTCTCCAATCTCTTGTTTTGTACGTTTTTTCCACGTGTCTTGACATGCAAAGTATCCCTGCAAAGTTTGGTGAAGATCTGAGTATGTAGTTTTTGACCTTATCTGGAACCTCCTATCTGAAAATTTGAAAATTCTTCAAAAATTCGTCGAAAATCTTGATGTCTCCAATCTCTTGTTTTGTACGTTTTTTCCACGTGTCTTGACATCCAATGTATCCCTGCAATGTTTGGTGGAGATCTGAGTATGTAGTTTTTGACCTTATCTGGGACCTCCTATCAGAAAATTTGAAAATTCTTCAAAAATTCGTCCAAAATCTTGATGTCTCCAATCTCTTGTTTTGTACGTTTTTTCCACGTGTCTCGACCTCCAATGTATCCCTGCAAAGTTTGGTGAAGATCTGAGTATGTCGTTTTTGACCTTATCTGGAACATCCTTTCTGAAAATTTGAAAATTCTTAAAAAATTCGTCGAAAATCTTGATGTCTCCAATCTCTTGTTTTGTACGTTTTTTCCACGTGTCTTGACATCCAATGTATCCCTGCAAAGTTTGGTGAAGATCTGAGTATGTAGTTTTTGACCTTATATGGAACCTCCTTTCTGAAAATTTGAAAATTCTCAAAAAATTCGTCCATAATCTTGATGTCTCCAATCTCTTGTTTTGTACGTTTTTTCCACGTGTCTTGACATCCAATGTATCCCTGCAAAGTTTGGTGAAGATCTGAGTATGTAGTTTTTGACCTTATATGGAACCTCCTATCTGAAAATTTGAAAATTCTTAAAAAATTCGTCCAAAATCTTGATGTCACCAATCCTATGTTTTGTATGTTTTTTCCACGTGTCTTGACATCCAATGTATCCATGCAAAGTTTGGTGAAGATCTGAGTATGTCGTTTTTGACCTTATCTGGAACCTCCCATCTGAAAATTTGAAAATTCTTAAAAAATTCGTCGAAAATCTTGATGTCTCCGATCTCTTGTTTTGTACGTTTTTTCCACGTGTCTTGACATGCAAAGTATTCCTGCAAAGTTTGGTGAAGATCTGAGTATGTAGTTTTTGACCTCATCTGGAACCTCCTATCTGAAAATTTGAAAATTCTTAAAAAATTCGTCCAAAATTTTGATGTCTCCAATCTCTTGTTTTGTACGTTTTTTCCACGTGTCTTGACATCCAATGTATCCCTGCAATGTTTGGTGAAGATCTGAGTATGTAGTTTTTGACCTTATCTGGAACCTCCCATCTGAAAATTTGAAAATTCCTAAAAAATCCGTCCAAAATCTTGATGACCCCAATCTCTTGTTTTGTATGTTTTTTCCACGTGTCTTGACATCCAATGTATCCCTGCAAAGTTTGGTGAAGATCTGAGTATGTAGTTTTTGACCTTATCTGGAACCTCCTATCTGAAAATTTGAAAATTCTTAAAAAATTCGTCCAAAATCTTGATGTCTCCAATCTCTTGTTTTGTACGTTTTTTCCACGTGTCTTGATATCCAATGTATCCCTGCAAAGTTTGGTGAAGATCTGAGTATGTCGTTTTTGACCTTATCTGGAACATCCGTTCTGAAAATTTGAAAATTGTTAAAAAATTCGTCCAAAATCTTGATGTCTCCAATCTCTTTTTTGTACGTTTTTTCCACGTGTCTTGACATCCAATGTATCCCTGCAAAGTTTGGTGAAGATCTGAGTATGTAATTTTTGACCTTATCTGGAACCTCCCATCTGAAAATTTGAAAATTCTTAAAAAATTCGACCAAAATCTTGATGTCTCCAATCTTTTGTTTTGTACGTTTTTTCCACGTGTCTTGACACATAATGTATCCATGCAAAGTTTGGTGAAGATCTGAGTATGTAGTTTTTGACCTTATATGGAACCTCCTATCTGAAAATTTGAAAATTCTTAAAAAATTCGTCCAAAATCTTGATGTCTCCAATCTCTTCTTTTGTACGTTTTTTCCACGTGTCTTGACATCCAATGTATCCCTGCAAAGTTTGGTGAAGATCTGAGTATGTAGTTTTTGACCTTATCTGGAACCTCCCATCTGAAAATTTGAAAATTCCTAAAAAATCCGTGCAAAATCTTGATGACCCCAATCTCTTGTTTTGTACGTTTTTTCCACGTGTCTTGACATCCAATGTATTCCTGCAATGTTTGGTGAAGATCTGAGTATGTAGTTTTTGACCTTATATGGAACCTCCTATCTGAAAATTTGAAAATTCTTAAAAAATTCGACCAAAATCTTGATGTTCCGAATCCTATGTTTTGTATGTTTTTTCAACGTGTCTTGACATCCAATGTATCCATGCAAAGTTTGGTGAAGATCTGAGTATGTAGTTTTTGACCTTATATTGAACCTCCCATCTGAAAATTTGAAAATTCTTAAAAAATTCTTCCAAAATCTTGATGACCCCAATCTCTTGTTTTGTACGTTTTTTCCACGTGTCTTGACATCCAAAGTATCCCTGCAAAGTTTGGTGAAGATCTGAGTATGTAGTTTTTGACCTTATATGGAACCTCCTTTCTGAAAATTTGAGAATTCTTAAAAAATTCGTCCAAAATCTTGATGTCTCCAATCTCTTGTTTTGTACGTTTTTTCCACGTGTCTTGACATCCAATGTATCCATGCAAAGTTTGGTGAAGATCTGAGTATGTCGTTTTTGACCTTATCTGGAACCTCCCATCTGAAAATTTGAAAATTCTTAAAAAATTCGTCCAAAATCTTGATGTCTCCAATCTCTTGTTTTGTACGTTTTTTCCACGTGTCTCGACCTCCAATGGATCCCTGCAAAGTTTGGTGAAGATCTGAGTATGTCGTTTTTGACCTTATCTGGAACATCCTTTCTGAAAATTTGAAAATTCTTAAAAAATTCGTCGAAAATCTTGATGTCTCCAATCTCTTGTTTTGTACGTTTTTTCCACGTGTCTTGACATCCAATGTATCCCTGCAAAGTTTGGTGAAGATCTGAGTATGTAGTTTTTGACCTTATATGGAACCTCCTATCTGAAAATTTGAAAATTCTTAAAAAATTCGTCCAAAATCTTGATGTCTCCAATCTCTTGTTTTGTACGTTTTTTCCACGTATCTCGACCTCCAATGTATCCCTGCAAAGTTTGGTGAAGATCTGAGTATGTCGTTTTTGACCTTATCTGGAACCTCCCATCTGAAAATTTGAAAATTCTTAAAAAATTCGTCGAAAATCTTGATGTCTCCGATCTCTTGTTTTGTACGTTTTTTCCACGTGTCTTGACATGCAAAGTATTCCTGCAAAGTTTGGTGAAGATCTGAGTATGTAGTTTTTGACCTCATCTGGAACCTCCTATCTGAAAATTTGAAAATTCTTAAAAAATTCGTCCAAAATCTTGATGTCTCCAATCTCTTGTTTTGTACGTTTTTTCCACGTGTCTTGACATCCAATGTATCCCTGCAATGTCTGGTGAAGATCTGAGTATGTAGTTTTTGACCTTATCTGGAACCTCCCATCTGAAAATTTGAAAATTCCTAAAAAATCCGTCCAAAATCTTGATGACCCCAATCTCTTGTTTTGTACTTTTTTTCCACGTGTCTTGACATCCAATGTATCCCTGCAAAGTTTGGTAAAGATCTGAGTATGTAGTTTTTGATCTTATCTGGAACCTCCTATCTGAAAATTTGAAAATTCTTAAAAAATTCGTCCAAAATCTTGATGTCTCCAATCTCTTGTTTTGTACGTTTTTTCCACGTGTCTTGATATCCAATGTATCCCTGCAAAGTTTGGTGAAGATCTGAGTATGTTGTTTTTGACCTTATCTGGAACATCCTTTCTGAAAATTTGAAAATTGTTAAAAAATTCGACCAAAATCTTGATGTCTCCTATCTCTTGTTTTGTACGTTTTTTCCACGTGTCTTGACATCCAATGTATCCCTGCAAAGTTTGGTGAAGATCTGAGTATGTAGTTTTTGACCTTATCTGGAACCTCCCATCTGAAAATTTGAAAATTCTTAAAAAATTCGACCAATATCTTGATGTCTCCAATCTCTTGTTTTGTACGTTTTTTCCACGTGTCTTGACACATAATGTATCCATGCAAAGTTTGGTGAAGATCTGAGTATGTAGTTTTTGACCTTATATGGAACCTCCCATCTGAAAATTTGAAAATTCTTAAAAAATTCGTCGAAAATCTTGATGTCTCCAATCTTTTGTTTTGTACGTTTTTTCCACGTGTCTTGACATGCAAAGTATCCCTGCAACGTTTGGTGAAGATCTGAGTATGTAGTTTTTGACCTTATCTGGAACCTCCTATCTGAAAATTTGAAAATTCTTCAAAAATTCGTCGAAAATCTTGATGTCTCCAATCTCTTGTTTTGTACGTTTTTTCCACGTGTCTTGACATCCAATGTATTCCTGCAATGTTTGGTGGAGATCTGAGTATGTAGTTTTAGACCTTATCTGGAACCTCCTATCTGAAAATTTGAAAATTCTTCAAAAATTCGTCCAAAATCTTGATGTCTCCAATCTCTTGTTTTGTACGTTTTTTCCACGTGTCTCGACCTCCAATGGATCCCTGCAAAGTTTGGTGAAGATCTGAGTATGTCGTTTTTGACCTTATCTGGAACATCCTTTCTGAAAATTTGAAAATTCTTAAAAAATTCGTCGAAAATCTTGATGTCTCCAATCTCTTGTTTTGTACGTTTTTTCCACGTGTCTTGACATCCAATGTATCCCTGCAAAGTTTGTTGAAGATCTGAGTATGTAGTTTTTGACCTTATATGGAACCTCCTATCTGAAAATTTGAAAATTCTTAAAAAATTCGTCCAAAATCTTGATGTCTCCAATCTCTTGTTTTGTACGTTTTTTCCACGTGTCTCGACCTCCAATGGATCCCTGCAAAGTTTGGTGAAGATCTGAGTATGTCGTTTTTGACCTTATCTGGAACCTCCCATCTGAAAATTTGAAAATTCTTAAAAAAATCGTCGAAAATCTTGATGTCTCCGATCTCTTGTTTTGTACGTTTTTTCCACGTGTCTTGACATGCAAAGTATTCCTGCAAAGTTTGGTGAAGATCTGAGTATGTAGTTTTTGACCTCATCTGGAACCTCCTATCTGAAAATTTGAAAATTCTTAAAAAATTCGTCCAAAATCTTGATGTCTCCAATCTCTTGTTTTGTACGTTTTTTCCACGTGTCTTGACATCCAATGTATCCCTGCAATGTTTGGTGAAGATCTGAGTATGTAGTTTTTGACCTTATCTGGAACCTCCCATCTGAAAATTTGAAAATTCCTAAAAAATCCGTCCAAAATCTTGATGACCCCAATCTCTTGTTTTGTACTTTTTTCCACGTGTCTTGACATCCAATGTATCCCTGCAAAGTTTGGTGAAGATCTGAGTATGTAGTTTTTGATCTTATCTGGAACCTCCTATCTGAAAATTTGAAAATTCTTAAAAAATTCGTCCAAAATCTTGATGTCTCCAATCTCTTGTTTTGTACGTTTTTTCCACGTGTCTTGATATCCAATGTATCCCTGCAAAGTTTGGTGAAGATCTGAGTATGTTGTTTTTGACCTTATCTGGAACATCCTTTCTGAAAATTTGAAAATTGTTAAAAAATTCGACCAAAATCTTGATGTCTCCTATCTCTTGTTTTGTACGTTTTTTCCACGTGTCTTGACATCCAATGTATCCCTGCAAAGTTTGGTGAAGATCTGAGTATGTAGTTTTTGACCTTATCTGGGACCTCCCATCTGAAAATTTGAAAATTCTTAAAAAATTCGACCAATATCTTGATGTCTCCAATCTCTTGTTTTGTACGTTTTTTCCACGTGTCTTGACACATAATGTATCCATGCAAAGTTTGGTGAAGATCTGAGTATGTAGTTTTTGACCTTATATGGAACCTCCTATCTGAAAATTTAAAAATTCTTAAAAAATTCGTCCAAAATCTTGATGTCTCCAATCTCTTGTTTTGTACGTTTTTTCCACGTGTCTTGACATCCAATGTATCCCTGCAAAGTTTGGTGAAGATCTGAGTATGTAGTTTTTGACCTTATCTGGAACCTCCCATCTGAAAATTTGAAAATTCTTAAAAAATTCGACCAAAATCTTGATGTCTCCAATCTTTTGTTTTGTACGTTTTTTCCACGTGTCTTGACACATAATGTATCCATGCAAAGTTTGGTGAAGATCTGAGTATGTAGTTTTTGACCTTATATGGAACCTCCTATCTGAAAATTTGAAAATTCTTAAAAAATTCGTCCAAAATCTTGATGTCTCCAATCTCTTGTTTTGTACGTTTTTTCCACGTGTCTTGACATCCAATGTATCCCTGCAAAGTTTGGTGAAGATCTGAGTATGTAGTTTTTGACCTTATCTGGAACCTCCCATCTGAAAATTTGAAAATTCCTAAAAAATCCGTCCAAAATCTTGATGACCCCAATCTCTTGTTTTGTACGTTTTTTCCACGTGTCTTGACATCCAATGTATCCCTGCAAAGTTTGGTGAAGATCTGAGTATGTAGTTTTTGACCTTATCTGGAACCTCCTATCTGAAAATTTGAAAATTCTTAAAAAATTCGTCCAAAATCTTGATGTCTCCAATCTCTTGTTTTGTACGTTTTTTCCACGTGTCTTGATATCCAATGTATCCCTGCAAAGTTTGGTGAAGATCTGAGTATGTCGTTTTTGACCTTATCTGGAACATCCTTTCTGAAAATTTGAAAATTGTTAAAAAATTCGTCCAAAATCTTGATGTCTCCTATCTCTTGTTTTGTACGTTTTTTCCACGTGTCTTGACATCCAATGTATCCCTGCAAAGTTTGGTGAAGATCTGAGTATGTAGTTTTTGACCTTATCTGGAACCTCCCATCTGAAAATTTGAAAATTCTTAAAAAATTCGACCAAAATCTTGATGTCTCCAATCTCTTCTTTTGTACGTTTTTTCCACGTGTCTTGACACATAATGTATCCATGCAAAGTTTGGTGAAGATCTGAGTATGTAGTTTTTGACCTTATATGGAACCTCCTATCTGAAAATTTGAAAATTCTTAAAAAATTTGACCAAAATCTTGATGTCCCCAATCCTATGTTTTGTATGTTTTTTCCACGTGTCTTGACATCCAATGTATCCCTGCAGAGTTTGGTGAAGATCTGAGTATGTAGTTTTTGACCTTATCTGGAACCTCCCATCTGAAAATTTGAAAATTCTTAAAAAATTCGTCGAAAATCTTGATGTCTCCAATCTCTTGTTTTGTACGTTTTTTCCACGTGTCTTGACATGCAAAGTATCCCTGCAACGTTTGGTGAAGATCTGAGTATGTAGTTTTTGACCTTATCTGGAACCTCCTATCTGAAAATTTGAAAATTCTTAAAAAATTCGTCCAAAATCTTGATGTCTCCAATCTCTTGTTTTGTACGTTTTTTCCACGTGTCTTGACATCCAATTTATCCCTGCAATGTTTGGTGAAGATCTGAGTATGTAGTTTTTGACCTTATATGGAACCTCCTATCTGAAAATTTGAAAATTCTTAAAAAATTCGTCCAAAATCTTGATGTCTCCAATCTCTTGTTTTGTACGTTCTTTCCACGTGTCTTGACATCCAATGTATCCCTGCAATGTTTGGTGAAGATCTGAGTATGTAGTTTTTGACCTTATATGGAACCTCCTATCTGAAAATTTGAAAATTCTTAAAAAAATTAACAAAATCTTGATGTCCCCAATCCTATGTTTTGTATGTTTTTTCCACGTGTCTTGACATACAATGTATCCCTGCAGAGTTTGGTGAAGATCTGAGTATGTAGTTTTTGACCTTATCTGGAACCTCCCATCTGAAAATTTGAAAATTCCTAAAAAATCCGTCCAAAATTTTGTTGACCCCAATCTCTTGTTTTGTACGTTTTTTCCACGTGTCTTGACATCCAATGTATCCCTGCAAAGTTTGGTGAAGATCTGAGTATGTAGTTTTTGACCTTATCTGGAACCGCATTTCTGAAAATTTGAAAATTCTTAAAAAAATCGTCCAAAATCTTGATGTCTCCAATCTCTTGTTTTGTACGTTTTTTCCACGTGTCTTGACATCCAATGTATCCCTGCAAAGTTTGGTGAAGATCTGAGTATGTAGTTTTTGACCTTATCTGGAACCTCCTATCTGAAAATTTGAAAATTCTTAAAAAATTCGTCCAAAATCTTGATGTCTCCAATCTCTTGTTTTGTACGTTTTTTCCACGTGTCTTGATATCCAATGTATCCCTGCAAAGTTTGGTGAAGATCTGAGTACGTCGTTTTTGACCTTATCTGGAACATCCTTTCTGAAAATTTGAAAATTGTTAAAAAATTCGTCCAAAATCTTGATGTCTCCTATCTCTTGTTTTGTACGTTTTTTCCACGTGTCTTGACATCCAATGTATCCCTGCAAAGTTTGGTGAAGATCTGAGTATGTAGTTTTTGACCTTATCTGGAACCTCCCATCTGAAAATTTGAAAATTCTTAAAAAATTCGTCCAAAATCTTGATGTCTCCAATCTCTTGTTTTGTACGTTTTTTCCACGTGTCTTGATATCCAATGTATCCCTGCAAAGTTTGGTGAAGATCTGAGTATGTTGTTTTTGACCTTATCTGGAACATCCTTTCTGAAAATTTGAAAATTGTTAAAAAATTCGACCAAAATCTTGATGTCTCCTATCTCTTGTTTTGTACGTTTTTTCCACGTGTCTTGACATCCAATGTATCCCTGCAAAGTTTGGTGAAGATCTGAGTATGTAGTTTTTGACCTTATCTGGGACCTCCCATCTGAAAATTTGAAAATTCTTAAAAAATTCGACCAATATCTTGATGTCTCCAATCTCTTGTTTTGTACGTTTTTTCCACGTGTCTTGACACATAATGTATCCATGCAAAGTTTGGTGAAGATCTGAGTATGTAGTTTTTGACCTTATATGGAACCTCCTATCTGAAAATTTAAAAATTCTTAAAAAATTCGTCCAAAATCTTGATGTCTCCAATCTCTTGTTTTGTACGTTTTTTCCACGTGTCTTGACATCCAATGTATCCCTGCAAAGTTTGGTGAAGATCTGAGTATGTAGTTTTTGACCTTATCTGGAACCTCCCATCTGAAAATTTGAAAATTCTTAAAAAATTCGACCAAAATCTTGATGTCTCCAATCTTTTGTTTTGTACGTTTTTTCCACGTGTCTTGACACATAATGTATCCATGCAAAGTTTGGTGAAGATCTGAGTATGTAGTTTTTGACCTTATATGGAACCTCCTATCTGAAAATTTGAAAATTCTTAAAAAATTCGTCCAAAATCTTGATGTCTCCAATCTCTTGTTTTGTACGTTTTTTCCACGTGTCTTGACATCCAATGTATCCCTGCAAAGTTTGGTGAAGATCTGAGTATGTAGTTTTTGACCTTATCTGGAACCTCCCATCTGAAAATTTGAAAATTCCTAAAAAATCCGTCCAAAATCTTGATGACCCCAATCTCTTGTTTTGTACGTTTTTTCCACGTGTCTTGACATCCAATGTATCCCTGCAAAGTTTGGTGAAGATCTGAGTATGTAGTTTTTGACCTTATCTGGAACCTCCTATCTGAAAATTTGAAAATTCTTAAAAAATTCGTCCAAAATCTTGATGTCTCCAATCTCTTGTTTTGTACGTTTTTTCCACGTGTCTTGATATCCAATGTATCCCTGCAAAGTTTGGTGAAGATCTGAGTATGTCGTTTTTGACCTTATCTGGAACATCCTTTCTGAAAATTTGAAAATTGTTAAAAAATTCGTCCAAAATCTTGATGTCTCCTATCTCTTGTTTTGTACGTTTTTTCCACGTGTCTTGACATCCAATGTATCCCTGCAAAGTTTGGTGAAGATCTGAGTATGTAGTTTTTGACCTTATCTGGAACCTCCCATCTGAAAATTTGAAAATTCTTAAAAAATTCGACCAAAATCTTGATGTCTCCAATCTCTTCTTTTGTACGTTTTTTCCACGTGTCTTGACACATAATGTATCCATGCAAAGTTTGGTGAAGATCTGAGTATGTAGTTTTTGACCTTATATGGAACCTCCTATCTGAAAATTTGAAAATTCTTAAAAAATTTGACCAAAATCTTGATGTCCCCAATCCTATATTTTGTATGTTTTTTCCACGTGTCTTGACATCCAATGTATCCCTGCAGAGTTTGGTGAAGATCTGAGTATGTAGTTTTTGACCTTATCTGGAACCTCCCATCTGAAAATTTGAAAATTCTTAAAAAATTCGTCGAAAATCTTGATGTCTCCAATCTCTTGTTTTGTACGTTTTTTCCACGTGTCTTGACATGCAAAGTATCCCTGCAACGTTTGGTGAAGATCTGAGTATGTAGTTTTTGACCTTATCTGGAACCTCCTATCTGAAAATTTGAAAATTCTTAAAAAATTCGTCCAAAATCTTGATGTCTCCAATCTCTTGTTTTGTACGTTTTTTCCACGTGTCTTGACATCCAATGTATCCCTGCAATGTTTGGTGAAGATCTGAGTATGTAGTTTTTGACCTTATATGGAACCTCCTATCTGAAAATTTGAAAATTCTTAAAAAATTCGTCCAAAATCTTGATGTCTCCAATCTCTTGTTTTGTACGTTCTTTCCACGTGTCTTGACATCCAATGTATCCCTGCAATGTTTGGTGAAGATCTGAGTATGTAGTTTTTGACCTTATATGGAACCTCCTATCTGAAAATTTGAAAATTCTTAAAAAAATTAACAAAATCTTGATGTCCCCAATCCTATGTTTTGTATGTTTTTTCCACGTGTCTTGACATACAATGTATCCCTGCAGAGTTTGGTGAAGATCTGAGTATGTAGTTTTTGACCTTATCTGGAACCTCCCATCTGAAAATTTGAAAATTCCTAAAAAATCCGTCCAAAATTTTGTTGACCCCAATCTCTTGTTTTGTACGTTTTTTCCACGTGTCTTGACATCCAATGTATCCCTGCAAAGTTTGGTGAAGATCTGAGTATGTAGTTTTTTACCTTATCTGGAACCGCATTTCTGAAAATTTGAAAATTCTTAAAAAAATCGTCCAAAATCTTGATGTCTCCAATCTCTTGTTTTGTACGTTTTTTCCACGTGTCTTGACATCCAATGTATCCCTGCAAAGTTTGGTGAAGATCTGAGTATGTAGTTTTTGACCTTATCTGGAACCTCCTATCTGAAAATTTGAAAATTCTTAAAAAATTCGTCCAAAATCTTGATGTCTCCAATCTCTTGTTTTGTACGTTTTTTCCACGTGTCTTGATATCCAATGTATCCCTGCAAAGTTTGGTGAAGATCTGAGTACGTCGTTTTTGACCTTATCTGGAACATCCTTTCTGAAAATTTGAAAATTGTTAAAAAATTCGTCCAAAATCTTGATGTCTCCTATCTCTTGTTTTGTACGTTTTTTCCACGTGTCTTGACATCCAATGTATCCCTGCAAAGTTTGGTGAAGATCTGAGTATGTAGTTTTTGACCTTATCTGGAACCTCCCATCTGAAAATTTGAAAATTCTTAAAAAATTCGACCAAAATCTTGATGTCTCCAATCTCTTGTTTTGTACGTTTTTTCCACGTGTCTTGACACATAATGTATCCATGCAAAGTTTGGTGAAGATCTGAGTATGTAGTTTTTGACCTTATATGGAACCTCCTATCTGAAAATTTGAAAATTCTTAAAAAATTTGACCAAAATCTTGATGTCCCCAATCCTATGTTTTTTATGTTTTTTCCACGTGTCTTGACATCCAATGTATCCATGCAAAGCTTGGTGAAGATCTGAGTATGTAGTTTTTGACCTTATCTGGAACCTCCCATCTGAAAATTTGAAAATTCTTAAAAAATTCGTCGAAAATCTTGATGTCTCCAATCTCTTGTTTTGTACGTTTTTTCCACGTGTCTTGACATGCAAAGTATCGCTGCAACGTTTGGTGAAGATCTGAGTATGTAGTTTTTGACCTTATCTGGAACCTCCTATCTGAAAATTTGAAAATTCTTAAAAAATTCGTCCAAAATCTTGATGTCTCCAATCTCTTGTTTTGTACGTTTTTTCCACGTGTCTTGACATCCAATGTATCCCTGCAATGTTTGGTGAAGATCTGAGTATGTAGTTTGTGACCTTATATGGAGCCTCCTATCTGAAAATTTGAAAATTCTTAAAAAATTCGTCCAAAATCTTGATGTCTCCAATCTCTTGTTTTGTACGTTCTTTCCACGTGTCTTGACATCCAATGTATCCCTGCAATGTTTGGTGAAGATCTGAGTATGTAGTTTTTGACCTTATATGGAACCTCCTATCTGAAAATTTGAAAATTCTTAAAAGAATTTAACAAAATCTTGATGTCCCCAATCCTATGTTTTGTATGTTTTTTCCACGTGTCTTGACACACAATGTATCCCTGCAGAGTTTGGTGAAGATCTGAGTATGTAGTTTTTGACCTTATCTGGAACCTCCCATCTGAAAATTTGAAAATTCCTAAAAAATCCGTCCAAAATCTTGTTGACCCGAATCTCTTGTTTTGTACGTTTTTTCCACGTGTCTTGACATCCAATGTATCCCTGCAAAGTTTGGTGAAGATCTGAGTATGTAGTTTTTGACCTTATCTGGAACCGCATTTCTGAAAATTTGAAAATTTTTAAAAAAATCGTCCAAAATCTTGATGTCTCCAATCTCTTGTTTTGTACGTTTTTTCCACGTGTCTTGACATCCAATGTATCCCTGCAAAGTTTGGTGAAGATCTGAGTATGTAGTTTTTGACCTTATATGGAACCTCCTATCTGAAAATTTGAAAATTCTTAAAAAATTCGTCCAAAATCTTGATGTCTCCAATCTCTTGTTTTGTACGTTTTTTCCACGTGTCTCGACCTCCAATGGATCCCTGCAAAGTTTGGTGAAGATCTGAGTATGTCGTTTTTGACCTTATCTGGAACCTCCCATCTGAAAATTTGAAAATTCTTAAAAAATTCGTCGAAAATCTTGATGTCTCCGATCTCTTGTTTTGTACGTTTTTTCCACGTGTCTTGACATGCAAAATATTCCTGCAAAGTTTGGTGAAGATCTGAGTATGTAGTTTTTGACCTCATCTGGAACCTCCTATCTGAAAATTTGAAAATTCTTAAAAAATTCGTCCAAAATCTTGATGTCTCCATTCTCTTGTTTTGTACGTTTTTTCCACGTGTCTTGACATCCAATGTATCCCTGCAAAGTTTGGTGAAGATCTGAGTATGTAGTTTTTGACCTTATCTGGAACCTCCTATCTGAAAATTTGAAAATTCTTAAAAAATTCGTCCAAAATCTTGATGTCTCCAATCTCTTGTTTTGTACGTTTTTTCCACGTGTCTTGATATCCAATGTATCCCTGCAAAGTTTGGTGAAGATCTGAGTATGTCGTTTTTGACCTTATCTGGAACATCCTTTCTGAAAATTTGAAAATTGTTAAAAAATTCGTCCAAAATCTTGATGTCTCCTATCTCTTGTTTTGTACGTTTTTTCCACGTGTCTTGACATCCAATGTATCCCTGCAAAGTTTGGTGAAGATCTGAGTATGTAGTTTTTGACCTTATCTGGAACCTCCCATCTGAAAATTTGAAAATTCTTAAAAAATTCGACCAAAATCTTGATGTCTCCAATCTCTTGTTTTGTACGTTTTTTCCACGTGTCTTGACACATAATGTATCCATGCAAAGTTTGGTGAAGATCTGAGTATGTAGTTTTTGACCTTATATGGAACCTCCTATCTGAAAATTTGAAAATTCTTAAAAAATTCGTCCAAAATCTTGATGTCTCCAATCTCTTGTTTTGTACGTTTTTTCCACGTGTCTTGACATCCAATGTATCCCTGCAAAGTTTGGTGAAGATCTGAGTATGTAGTTTTTGACCTTATCTGGAACCTCCCATCTGAAAATTTGAAAATTCCTAAAAAATCCGTCCAAAATCTTGATGACCACAATCTCTTGTTTTGTACGTTTTTTCCACGTGTCTTGACATTCAATGTATCCCTGCAAAGTTTGGTGAAGATCTGAGTATGTAGTTTTTGACCTTATATGGAACCTCCTTTCTGAAAATTTGAAAATTCTTAAAAAATTCGTCCAAAATCTTGAAGACCCCAATCTCTTGTTTTGTACGTTTTTTCCACGTGTCTTGACATCCAATGTATCCCTGCAAAGTTTGGTGAAGATCTGAGTATGTAGTTTTTGACCTTATATGGAACCTCCTTTCTGAAAATTTGAGAATTCTTAAAAAATTCGTTCAAAATCTTGATGTCTCCAATCTCTTGTTTTGTACGTTTTTTCCACGTGTCTTGACATCCAATGTATCCATGCAAAGTTTGGTGAAGATCTGAGTATGTCGTTTTTGACCTTATCTGGAACCTCCCATCCGAAAATTTGAAAATTCTTAAAAAATTCGTCGAAAATCTTGATGTCTCCAATCTCTTGTTTTGTACGTTTTTTCCACGTGTCTTGACATGCAAAGTATCCCTGCAACGTTTGGTGAAGATCTGAGTATGTAGTTTTTGACCTTATCTGGAACCTCCTATCTGAAAATTTGAAAATTCTTCAAAAATTCGTCGAAAATCTTGATGTCTCCAATCTCTTGCTTTGTACGTTTTTTTCCACGTGTCTTGACATCCAATGTATCCCTGCAATGTTTGGTGGAGATCTGAGTATGTAGTTTTTGACCTTATCTGGAACCTCCTATCTGAAAATTTGAAAATTCTTCAAAAATTCGTCCAAAATCATGATGTCTCCAATCTCTTGTTTTGTACGTTTTTTCCACGTGTCTCGACCTCCAATGTATCCCTGCAAAGTTAGTGAAGATCTGAGTATGTCGTTTTTGACCTTATCTGGAACATCCTTTCTGAAAATTTGAAAATTCTTAAAAAATTCGTCGAAAATCTTGATGTCTCCAATCTCTTGTTTTGTACGTTTTTTCCACGTTTCTTGACATCCAATGTATCCCTGCAAAGTTTGGTGAAGATCTGAGTATGTAGTTTTTGACCTTATATGGAACCTCCTTTCTGAAAATTTGAAAATTCTCAAAAAATTCGTCCATAATCTTGATGTCTCCAATCTCTTGTTTTGTACGTTTTTTCCACGTGTCTTGACATCCAATGTATCCCTGCAAAGTTTGGTGAAGATCTGAGCATGTAGTTTTTGACCTTATATGGAACCTCCTATCTGAAAATTTGAAAATTCTTCAAAAATTCGTCCAAAATCTTGATGTCTCCAATCTCTTGTTTTGTACGTTTTTTCCACGTGTCTCGACCTCCAATGTATCCCTGCAAAGTTTGGTGAAGATCTGGGTATGTCGTTTTTGACCTTATCTGGAACATCCTTTCTGAAAATTTGAAAATTCTTAAAAAATTCGTCGAAAATCTTGATGTCTCCAATCTCTTGTTTTGTACGTTTTTTCCACGTGTCTTGACATCCAATGTATCCCTGCAAAGTTTGGTGAAGATCTGAGTATGTAGTTTTTGACCTTATATGGAACCTCCTATCTGAAAATTTGAAAATTCTTAAAAAATTCGTCCAAAATCTTGATGTCACCAATCCTATGTTTTGTATGTTTTTTCCACGTGTCTTGACATCCAATGTATCCATGCAAAGTTTGGTGAAGATCTGAGTATGTCGTTTTTGACCTTATCTGGAACCTCCCATCTGAAAATTTGAAAATTCTTAAAAAATTCGTCGAAAATCTTGATGTCTCCGATCTCTTGTTTTGTACCTTTTTTCCACGTGTCTTGACATGCAAAGTATTCCTGCAAAGTTTGGTGAAGATCTGACTATGTAGTTTTTGACCTCATCTGGAACCTCCTATCTGAAAATTTGAAAATTCTTTAAAAATTCGTCCAAAATATTGATGTCTCCAATCTCTTGTTTTGTACGTTTTTTCCACGTGTCTTGACATCCAATGTATCCCTGCAATGTTTGGTGAAGATCTGAGTATGTAGTTTTTGACCTTATCTGGAACCTCCCATCTGAAAATTTGAAAATTCCTAAAAAATCCGTGCAAAATCTTGATGACCCCAATCTCTTGTTTTGTACGTTTTTTCCACGTGTCTTGACATCCAATGTATTCCTGCAATGTTTGGTGAAGATCTGAGTATGTAGTTTTTGACCTTATATGGAACCTCCTATCTGAAAATTTGAAAATTCTTAAAAAATTCGACCAAAATCTTGATGTTCCGAATCCTATGTTTTGTATGTTTTTTCCACGTGTCTTGACATCCAATGTATCCATGCAAAGTTTGGTGAAGATCTGAGTATGTAGTTTTTGACCTTATATTGAACCTCCCATCTGAAAATTTGAAAATTCTTAAAAAATTCGTCCAAAATCTTGATGACCCCAATCTCTTGTTTTGTACGTTTTTTCCACGTGTCTTGACATCCAAAGTATCCCTGCAAAGTTTGGTGAAGATCTGAGTATGTAGTTTTTGACCTTATATGGAACCTCCTTTCTGAAAATTTGAGAATTCTTAAAAAATTCGTCCAAAATCTTGATGTCTCCAATCTCTTGTTTTGTACGTTTTTTCCACGTGTCTTGACATCCAATGTATCCATGCAAAGTTTGGTGAAGATCTGAGTATGTCGTTTTTGACCTTATCTGGAACCTCCCATCTGAAAATTTGAAAATTCTTAAAAAATTCGTCGAAAATCTTGATGTCTCCAATCTTTTGTTTTGTACGTTTTTTCCACGTGTCTTGACATTCAATGTATCCCTGCAAAGTTTGGTGAAGATCTGAGTATGTAGTTTTTGACCTTATATGGAACCTCCTTTCTGAAAATTTGAAAATTCTTAAAAAATTCGTCCAAAATCTTGAAGACCCCAATCTCTTGTTTTGTACGTTTTTTCCACGTGTCTTGACATCCAATGTATCCCTGCAAAGTTTGGTGAAGATCTGAGTATGTAGTTTTTGACCTTATATGGAACCTCCTTTCTGAAAATTTGAGAATTCTTAAAAAATTCGTCCAAAATCTTGATGTCTCCAATCTCTTGTTTTGTACGTTTTTTCCACGTGTCTTGACATCCAATGTATCCATGCAAAGTTTGGTGAAGGTCTGAGTATGTCGTTTTTGACCTTATCTGGAACCTCCCATCCGAAAATTTGAAAATTCTTAAAAAATTCGTCGAAAATCTTGATGTCTCCAATCTCTTGTTTTGTACGTTTTTTCCACGTGTCTTGACATGCAAAGTATCCCTGCAACGTTTGGTGAAGATCTGAGTATGTAGTTTTTGACCTTATCTGGAACCTCCTATCTGAAAATTTGAAAATTCTTCAAAAATTCGTCGAAAATCTTGATGTCTCCAATCTCTTGCTTTGTACGTTTTTTCCACGTGTCTTGACATCCAATGTATCCCTGCAATGTTTGGTGGAGATCTGAGTATGTAGTTTTTGACCTTATCTGGAACCTCCTATCTGAAAATTTGAAAATTCTTCAAAAATTCGTCCAAAATCATGATGTCTCCAATCTCTTGTTTTGTACGTTTTTTCCACGTGTCTCGACCTCCAATGTATCCCTGCAAAGTTAGTGAAGATCTGAGTATGTCGTTTTTGACCTTATCTGGAACATCCTTTCTGAAAATTTGAAAATTCTTAAAAAATTCGTCGAAAATCTTGATGTCTCCAATCTCTTGTTTTGTACGTTTTTTCCACGTTTCTTGACATCCAATGTATCCCTGCAAAGTTTGGTGAAGATCTGAGTATGTAGTTTTTGACCTTATATGGAACCTCCTTTCTGAAAATTTGAAAATTCTCAAAAAATTCGTCCATAATCTTGATGTCTCCAATCTCTTGTTTTGTACGTTTTTTCCACGTGTCTTGACATCCAATGTATCCCTGCAAAGTTTGGTGAAGATCTGAGCATGTAGTTTTCGACCTTATATGGAACCTCCTATCTGAAAATTTGAAAATTCTTAAAAAATTCGTCGAAAATCTTGATGTCACCAATCCTATGTTTTGTATGTTTTTTCCACGTGTCTTGACATCCAATGTATCCCTGCAATGTTTGGTTGAGATCTGAGTATGTAGTTTTTGACCTTATCTGGAACCTCCTATCTGAAAATTTGAAAATTCTTCAAAAATTCGTCCAAAATCTTGATGTCTCCAATCTCTTGTTTTGTACGTTTTTTCCACGTGTCTCGACCTCCAATGTATCCCTGCAAAGTTTGGTGAAGATCTGGGTATGTCGTTTTTGACCTTATCTGGAACATCCTTTCTGAAAATTTGAAAATTCTTAAAAAATTCGTCGAAAATCTTGATGTCTCCAATCTCTTTTTTGTACGTTTTTTCCACGTGTCTTGACATCCAATGTATCCCTGCAAAGTTTGGTGAAGATCTGAGTATGTAGTTTTTGACCTTATATGGAACCTCCTATCTGAAAATTTGAAAATTCTTAAAAAATTCGTCCAAAATCTTGATGTCACCAATCCTATGTTTTGTATGTTTTTTCCACGTGTCTTGACATCCAATGTATCCATGCAAAGTTTGGTGAAGATCTGAGTATGTCGTTTTTGACCTTATCTGGAACCTCCCATCTGAAAATTTGAAAATTCTTAAAAAATTCGTCGAAAATCTTGATGTCTTCGATCTCTTGTTTTGTACCTTTTTTCCACGTGTCTTGACATGCAAAGTATTCCTGCAAAGTTTGGTGAAGATCTGACTATGTAGTTTTTGACCTCATCTGGAACCTCCTATCTGAAAATTTGAAAATTCTTTAAAAATTCGTCCAAAATATTGATGTCTCCAATCTCTTGTTTTGTACGTTTTTTCCACGTGTCTTGACATCCAATGTATCCCTGCAATGTTTGGTGAAGATCTGAGTATGTAGTTTTTGACCTTATCTGGAACCTCCCATCTGAAAATTTGAAAATTCCTAAAAAATCCGTGCAAAATCTTGATGACCCCAATCTCTTGTTTTGTACGTTTTTTCCACGTGTCTTGACATCCAATGTATTCCTGCAATGTTTGGTGAAGATCTGAGTATGTAGTTTTTGACCTTATATGGAACCTCCTATCTGAAAATTTGAAAATTCTTAAAAAATTCGACCAAAATCTTGATGTTCCGAATCCTATGTTTTGTATGTTTTTTCCACGTGTCTTGACATCCAATGTATCCATGCAAAGTTTGGTGAAGATCTGAGTATGTAGTTTTTGACCTTATATTGAACCTCCCATCTGAAAATTTGAAAATTCTTAAAAAATTCGTCCAAAATCTTGATGACCCCAATCTCTTGTTTTGTACGTTTTTTCCACGTGTCTTGACATCCAAAGTATCCCTGCAAAGTTTGGTGAAGATCTGAGTATGTAGTTTTTGACCTTATATGGAACCTCCTTTCTGAAAATTTGAGAATTCTTAAAAAATTCGTCCAAAATCTTGATGTCTCCAATCTCTTGTTTTGTACGTTTTTTCCACGTGTCTTGACATCCAATGTATCCATGCAAAGTTTGGTGAAGATCTGAGTATGTCGTTTTTGACCTTATCTGGAACCTCCCATCTGAAAATTTGAAAATTCTTAAAAAATTCGTCGAAAATCTTGATGTCTCCAATCTTTTGTTTTGTACGTTTTTTCCACGTGTCTTGACATGCAAAGTATCCCTGCAACGTTTGGTGAAGATCTGAGTATGTAGTTTTTGACCTTATCTGGAACCTCCTATCTGAAAATTTGAAAATTCTTAAAAAATTCGTCGAAAATCTTGATGTCTCCAATCTCTTGTTTTGTACGTTTTTTCCACGTGTCTTGATATCCAATGTATCCCTGCAAAGTTTGGTGAAGATCTGAGTATGTCGTTTTTGACCTTATCTGGAACATCCTTCCTGAAAATTTGAAAATTGTTAAAAAATTCGTCCAAAATCTTGATGTCTCCAATCTCTTTTTTGTACGTTTTTTCCACGTGTCTTGACATCCAATGTATCCCTGCAAAGTTTGGTGAAGATCTGAGTATGTAGTTTTTGACCTTATCTGGAACCTCCCATCTGAAAATTTGAAAATTCTTAAAAAATTCGACCAAAATCTTGATGTCTCCAATCTTTTGTTTTGTACGTTTTTTCCACGTGTCTTGACACATAATGTATCCATGCAAAGTTTGGTGAAGATCTGAGTATGTAGTTTTTGACCTTATATGAAACCTCCTATCTGAAAATTTGAAAATTCTTAAAAAATTCGTCCAAAATCTTGATGTCTCCAATCTCTTGTTTTGTACGTTTTTTCCACGTGTCTTGACATCCAATGTATCCCTGCAAAGTTTGGTGAAGATCTGAGTATGTAGTTTTTGACCTTATCTGGAACCTCCCATCTGAAAATTTGAAAATTCCTAAAAAATCCGTGCAAAATCTTGATGACCCCAATCTCTTGTTTTGTACGTTTTTTCCACGTGTCTTGACATCCAATGTATCCATGCAAAGTTTGGTGAAGATCTGAGTATGTCGTTTTTGACCTTATCTGGAACATCCTTTCTGAAAATTTGAAAATTGTTAAAAAATTCGTCCAAAATCTTGATGTCTCCAATCTCTTTTTTGTACGTTTTTTCCACGTGTCTTGACATCCAATGTATCCCTGCAAAGTTTGGTGAAGATCTGAGTATGTAGTTTTTGACCTTATCTGGAACCTCCCATCTGAAAATTTGAAAATTCTTCAAAAATTCGTCGAAAATCTTGATGTCTCCAATCTCTTGTTTTGTACGTTTTTTCCACGTGTCTCGACCTCCAATGGATCCCTGCAAAGTTTGGTGAAGATCTGAGTATGTCGTTTTTGACCTTATCTGGAACATCCTTTCTGAAAATTTGAAAATTCTTAAAAAATTCGTTGAAAATCTTGATGTCTCCAATCTCTTGTTTTGTACGTTTTTTCCACGTGTCTTGACATCCAATGTATCCCTGCAAAGTTTGGTGAAGATCTGGGTATGTAGTTTTTGACCTTATATGGAACCTCCTATCTGAAAATTTGAAAATTCTTAAAAAATTCGTCCAAAATCTTGATGTCTCCAATCTCTTGTTTTGTACGTTTTTTCCACGTGTCTCGACCTCCAATGGATCCCTGCAAAGTTTGGTGAAGATCTGAGTATGTCGTTTTTGACCTTATCTGGAACCTCCCATCTGAAAATTTGAAAATTCTTAAAAAATTCGTCGAAAATCTTGATGTCTCCAATCTTTTGTTTTGTAAGTTTTTTCCACGTGTCTTGACATGCAAAGTATCCCTGCAACGTTTGGTGAAGATCTGAGTATGTAGTTTTTGACCTTATCTGGAACCTCCTATCTGAAAATTTGAAAATTCTTAAAAAATTCGTCGAAAATCTTGATGTCTCCAATCTCTTGTTTTGTACGTTTTTTCCACGTGTCTTGATATCCAATGTATCCCTGCAAAGTTTGGTGAAGATCTGAGTATGTCGTTTTTGACCTTATCTGGAACATCCTTTCTGAAAATTTGAAAATTCTTAAAAAATTCGTCCAAAATCTTGATGTCTCCAATCTCTTGTTTTGTACGTTTTTTCCACGTGTCTTGACACATAATGTATCCATGCAAAGTTTGGTGAAGATCTGAGTATGTAGTTTTTGACCTTATATGGAACCTCCTATCTGAAAATTTGAAAATTCTTAAAAAATTCGTCCAAAATCTTGATGACCCCAATCTCTTGTTTTGTACGTTTTTTCCACGTGTCTTGACACATAATGTATCCATGCAAAGTTTGGTGAAGATCTGAGTATGTAGTTTTTGACCTTATATGGAACCTCCTATCTGAAAATTTGAAAATTCTTAAAAAATTCGTCCAAAATCTTGATGTCTCCAATCTCTTGTTTTGTACGTTTTTTCCACGTGTCTTGACATCCAATGTATCCCTGCAATGTTTGGTGAAGATCTGAGTATGTAGTTTTTGACCTTATCTGGAACCTCCCATCTGAAAATTTGAAAATTCCTAAAAAATCCGTCCAAAATCTTGATGACCCCAATCTCTTGTTTTGTACATTTTTTCCACGTGTCTCGACCTCCAATGTATCCCTGCAAAGTTTGGTGAAGATCTGAGTATGTAGTTTTTGACCTTATATGGAACCTCCTATCTGAAAATTTGAAAATTCTTAAAAAATTCGTCCAAAATCTTGATGTCACCAATCCTATGTTTTGTATGTTTTTTCCACGTGTCTTGACATGCAAAGTATTCCTGCAAAGTTTGGTGAAGATCTGAGTATGTAGTTTTTGACCTCATCTGGAACCTCCTATCTGAAAATTTGAAAATTCTTAAAAAATTCGTCCAAAATCTTGATGTCTCCAATCTCTTGTTTTGTACGTTTTTTCCACGTGTCTTGACATCCAATGTATCCCTGCAAAGTTTGGTGAAGATCTGAGTATGTAGTTTTTGACCTTATCTGGAACCGCATTTCTGAAAATTTGAAAATTTTTAAAAAAATCGTCCAAAATCTTGATGTCTCCAATCTCTTGTTTTGTACGTTTTTTCCACGTGTCTTGACATCCAATGTATCCCTGCAAAGTTTGGTGAAGATCTGAGTATGTAGTTTTTGACCTTATATGGAACCTCCTATCTGAAAATTTGAAAATTCTTAAAAAATTCGTCCAAAATCTTGATGTCTCCAATCTCTTGTTTTGTACGTTTTTTCCACGTGTCTCGACCTCCAATGGATCCCTGCAAAGTTTGGTGAAGATCTGAGTATGTCGTTTTTGACCTTATCTGGAACCTCCCATCTGAAAATTTGAAAATTCTTAAAAAATTCGTCGAAAATCTTGATGTCTCCGATCTCTTGTTTTGTACGTTTTTTCCACGTGTCTTGACATGCAAAGTATTCCTGCAAAGTTTGGTGAAGATCTGAGTATGTAGTTTTTGACCTCATCTGGAACCTCCTATCTGAAAATTTGAAAATTCTTAAAAAATTCGTCCAAAATCTTGATGTCTCCAATCTCTTGTTTTGTACGTTTTTTCCACGTGTCTTGACATCCAATGTATCCCTGCAAAGTTTGGTGAAGATCTGAGTATGTAGTTTTTGACCTTATCTGGAACCTCCTATCTGAAAATTTGAAAATTCTTAAAAAATTCGTCCAAAATCTTGATGTCTCCAATCTCTTGTTTTGTACGTTTTTTCCACGTGTCTTGATATCCAATGTATCCCTGCAAAGTTTGGTGAAGATCTGAGTATGTCGTTTTTGACCTTATCTGGAACATCCTTTCTGAAAATTTGAAAATTGTTAAAAAATTCGTCCAAAATCTTGATGTCTCCAATCTCTTGTTTTGTACGTTTTTTCCACGTGTCTTGACACATAATGTATCCATGCAAAGTTTGGTGAAGATCTGAGTATGTAGTTTTTGACCTTATATGGAACCACCTATCTGAAAATTTGAAAATTCTTAAAAAATTCGTCCAAAATCTTGATGTCTCCAATCTCTTGTTTTGTACGTTTTTTCCACGTGTCTTGACATCCAATGTATCCCTGCAAAGTTTGGTGAAGATCTGAGTATGTAGTTTTTGACCTTATCTGGAACCTTCCATCTGAAAATTTGAAAATTCCTAAAAAATCCGTCCAAAATCTTGATGACCACAATCTCTTGTTTTGTACGTTTTTTCCACGTGTCTTGACATTCAATGTATCCCTGCAAAGTTTGGTGAAGATCTGAGTATGTAGTTTTTGACCTTATATGGAACCTCCTTTCTGAAAATTTGAAAATTCTTAAAAAATTCGTCCAAAATCTTGAAGACCCCAATCTCTTGTTTTGTACGTTTTTTCCACGTGTCTTGACATCCAATGTATCCCTGCAAAGTTTGGTGAAGATCTGAGTATGTAGTTTTTGACCTTATATGGAACCTCCTTTCTGAAAATTTGAGAATTCTTAAAAAATTCGTCCAAAATCTTGATGTCTCCAATCTCTTGTTTTGTACGTTTTTTCCACGTGTCTTGACATCCAATGTATCCATGCAAAGTTTGGTGAAGATCTGAGTATGTCGTTTTTGACCTTATCTGGAACCTCCCATCCGAAAATTTGAAAATTCTTAAAAAATTCGTCGAAAATCTTGATGTCTCCAATCTCTTGTTTTGTACGTTTTTTCCACGTGTCTTGACATGCAAAGTATCCCTGCAACGTTTGGTGAAGATCTGAGTATGTAGTTTTTGACCTTATCTGGAACCTCCTATCTGAAAATTTGAAAATTCTTCAAAAATTCGTCGAAAATCTTGATGTCTCCAATCTCTTGCTTTGTACGTTTTTTCCACGTGTCTTGACATCCAATGTATCCCTGCATTGTTTGGTGGAGATCTGAGTATGTAGTTTTTGACCTTATCTGGAACCTCCTATCTGAAAATTTGAAAATTCTTCAAAAATTCGTCCAAAATCTTGATGTCTCCAATCTCTTGTTTTGTACGTTTTTTCCACGTGTCTCGACCTCCAATATATCCCTGCAAAGTTAGTGAAGATCTGAGTATGTCGTTTTTGACCTTATCTGGAACATCCTTTCTGAAAATTTGAAAATTCTTAAAAAATTCGTCGAAAATCTTGATGTCTCCAATCTCTTGTTTTGTACGTTTTTTCCACGTTTCTTGACATCCAATGTATCCCTGCAAAGTTTGGTGAAGATCTGAGTATGTAGTTTTTGACCTTATATGGAACCTCCTTTCTGAAAATTTGAAAATTCTCAAAAAATTCGTCCATAATCTTGATGTCTCCAATCTCTTGTTTTGTACGTTTTTTCCACGTGTCTTGACATCCAATGTATCCCTGCAAAGTTTGGTGAAGATCTGAGCATGTAGTTTTTGACCTTATATGGAACCTCCTATCTGAAAATTTGAAAATTCTTAAAAAATTCGTCGAAAATCTTGATGTCACCAATCCTATGTTTTGAATGTTTTTTCCACGTGTCTTGACATCCAATGTATCCCTGCAATGTTTGGTTGAGATCTGAGTATGTAGTTTTTGACCTTATCTGGAACCTCCTATCTGAAAATTTGAAAATTCTTCAAAAATTCGTCCAAAATCTTGATGTCTCTAATCTCTTGTTTTGTACGTTTTTTCCACGTGTCTCGACCTCCAATGTATCCCTGCAAAGTTTGGTGAAGATCTGAGTATGTCGTTTTTGACCTTATCTGGAAAATCCTTTCTGAAAATTTGAAAATTCTTAAAAAATTCGTCGAAAATCTTGATGTCTCCAATCTCTTGTTTTGTACGTTTTTTCCACGTGTCTTGACATCCAATGTATCCCTGCAAAGTTTGGTGAAGATCTGAGTATGTAGTTTTTGACCTTATATGGAACCTCCTATCTGAAAATTTGAAAATTCTTAAAAAATTCGTCCAAAATCTTGATGTCACCAATCCTATGTTTTGTATGTTTTTTCCACGTGTCTTGACATCCAATGTATCCATGCAAAGTTTGGTGAAGATCTGAGTATGTAGTTTTTGACCTTATCTGGAACCTCCCATCTGAAAATTTGAAAATTCTTAAAAAATTCGACCAAAATCTTGATGTCTCCAATCTTTTGTTTTGTACGTTTTTTCCACGTGTCTTGACACATAATGTATCCATGCAAAGTTTGGTGAAGATCTGAGTATGTAGTTTTTGACCTTATATGAAACCTCCTATCTGAAAATTTGAAAATTCTTAAAAAATTCGTCCAAAATCTTGATGTCTCCAATCTCTTGTTTTGTACGTTTTCTCCACGTGTCTTGACATCCAATGTATCCCTGCAAAGTTTGGTGAAGATCTGAGTATGTAGTTTTTGACCTTATCTGGAACCTCCCATCTGAAAATTTGAAAATTCCTAAAAAATCCGTGCAAAATCTTGATGACCCCAATCTCTTGTTTTGTACGTTTTTTCCACGTGTCTTGACATCCAATGTATCCATGCAAAGTTTGGTGAAGATCTGAGTATGTCGTTTTTGACCTTATCTGGAACATCCTTTCTGAAAATTTGAAAATTGTTAAAAAATTCGTCCAAAATCTTGATGTCTCCAATCTCTTTTTTGTACGTTTTTTCCACGTGTCTTGACATCCAATGTATCCCTGCAAAGTTTGGTGAAGATCTGAGTATGTAGTTTTTGACCTTATCTGGAACCTCCCATCTGAAAATTTGAAAATTCTTCAAAAATTCGTCGAAAATCTTGATGTCTCCAATCTCTTGTTTTGTACGTTTTTTCCACGTGTCTCGACCTCCAATGGATCCCTGCAAAGTTTGGTGAAGATCTGAGTATGTCGTTTTTGACCTTATCTGGAACATCCTTTCTGAAAATTTGAAAATTCTTAAAAAATTCGTTGAAAATCTTGATGTCTCCAATCTCTTGTTTTGTACGTTTTTTCCACGTGTCTTGACATCCAATGTATCCCTGCAAAGTTTGGTGAAGATCTGGGTATGTAGTTTTTGACCTTATATGGAACCTCCTATCTGAAAATTTGAAAATTCTTAAAAAATTCGTCCAAAATCTTGATGTCTCCAATCTCTTGTTTTGTACGTTTTTTCCACGTGTCTCGACCTCCAATGGATCCCTGCAAAGTTTGGTGAAGATCTGAGTATGTCGTTTTTGACCTTATCTGGAACCTCCCATCTGAAAATTTGAAAATTCTTAAAAAATTCGTCGAAAATCTTGATGTCTCCAATCTTTTGTTTTGTAAGTTTTTTCCACGTGTCTTGACATGCAAAGTATCCCTGCAACGTTTGGTGAAGATCTGAGTATGTAGTTTTTGACCTTATCTGGAACCTCCTATCTGAAAATTTGAAAATTCTTAAAAAATTCGTCGAAAATCTTGATGTCTCCAATCTCTTGTTTTGTACGTTTTTTCCACGTGTCTTGATATCCAATGTATCCCTGCAAAGTTTGGTGAAGATCTGAGTATGTAGTTTTTGACCTTATATGGAACCTCCTATCTGAAAATTTGAAAATTCTTAAAAAATTCGTCCAAAATCTTGATGACCCCAATCTCTTGTTTTGTACGTTTTTTCCACGTGTCTTGACACATAATGTATCCATGCAAAGTTTGGTGAAGATCTGAGTATGTAGTTTTTGACCTTATATGGAACCTCCTATCTGAAAATTTGAAAATTCTTAAAAAATTCGTCCAAAATCTTGATGTCTCCAATCTCTTGTTTTGTACGTTTTTTCCACGTGTCTTGACATCCAATGTATCCCTGCAATGTTTGGTGAAGATCTGAGTATGTAGTTTTTGACCTTATCTGGAACCTCCCATCTGAAAATTTGAAAATTCCTAAAAAATCCGTCCAAAATCTTGATGACCCCAATCTCTTGTTTTGTACTTTTTTCCACGTGTCTCGACCTCCAATGTATCCCTGCAAAGTTTGGTGAAGATCTGAGTATGTAGTTTTTGACCTTATATGGAACCTCCTATCTGAAAATTTGAAAATTCTTAAAAAATTCGTCCAAAATCTTGATGTCACCAATCCTATGTTTTGTATGTTTTTTCCACGTGTCTTGACATGCAAAGTATTCCTGCAAAGTTTGGTGAAGATCTGAGTATGTAGTTTTTGACCTCATCTGGAACCTCCTATCTGAAAATTTGAAAATTCTTAAAAAATTCGTCCAAAATCTTGATGTCTCCAATCTCTTGTTTTGTACGTTTTTTCCACGTGTCTTGACATCCAATGTATAACTGCAAAGTTTGGTGAAGATCTGAGTATGTAGTTTTTGACCTTATCTGGAACCGCATTTCTGAAAATTTGAAAATTTTTAAAAAAATCGTCCAAAATCTTGATGTCTCCAATCTCTTGTTTTGTACGTTTTTTCCACGTGTCTTGACATCCAATGTATCCCTGCAAAGTTTGGTGAAGATCTGAGTATGTAGTTTTTGACCTTATATGGAACCTCCTATCTGAAAATTTGAAAATTCTTAAAAAATTCGTCCAAAATCTTGATGTCTCCAATCTCTTGTTTTGTACGTTTTTTCCACGTGTCTCGACCTCCAATGGATCCCTGCAAAGTTTGGTGAAGATCTGAGTATGTCGTTTTTGACCTTATCTGGAACCTCCCATCTGAAAATTTGAAAATTCTTAAAAAATTCGTCGAAAATCTTGATGTCTCCGATCTCTTGTTTTGTACGTTTTTTCCACGTGTCTTGACATGCAAAGTATTCCTGCAAAGTTTGGTGAAGATCTGAGTATGTAGTTTTTGACCTCATCTGGAACCTCCTATCTGAAAATTTGAAAATTCTTAAAAAATTCGTCCAAAATCTTGATGTCTCCAATCTCTTGTTTTGTACGTTTTTTCCACGTGTCTTGACATCCAATGTATCCCTGCAAAGTTTGGTGAAGATCTGAGTATGTAGTTTTTGACCTTATCTGGAACCTCCTATCTGAAAATTTGAAAATTCTTAAAAAATTCGTCCAAAATCTTGATGTCACCAATCCTATGTTTTGTATGTTTTTTCCACGTGTCTTGACATCCAATGTATCCCTGCAATGTTTGGTTGAGATCTGAGTATGTAGTTTTTGACCTTATCTGGAACCTCCTATCTGAAAATTTGAAAATTCTTCAAAAATTCGTCCAAAATCTTGATGTCTCCAATCTCTTGTTTTGTACGTTTTTTCCACGTGTCTCGACCTCCAATGTATCCCTGCAAAGTTTGGTGAAGATCTGGGTATGTCGTTTTTGACCTTATCTGGAACATCCTTTCTGAAAATTTGAAAATTCTTAAAAAATTCGTCGAAAATCTTGATGTCTCCAATCTCTTGTTTTGTACGTTTTTTCCACGTGTCTTGACATCCAATGTATCCCTGCAAAGTTTGGTGAAGATCTGAGTATGTAGTTTTTGACCTTATATGGAACCTCCTATCTGAAAATTTGAAAATTCTTAAAAAATTCGTCCAAAATCTTGATGTCACCAATCCTATGTTTTGTATGTTTTTTCCACGTGTCTTGACATCCAATGTATCCATGCAAAGTTTGGTGAAGATCTGAGTATGTCGTTTTTGACCTTATCTGGAACCTCCCATCTGAAAATTTGAAAATTCTTAAAAAATTCGTCGAAAATCTTGATGTCTTCGATCTCTTGTTTTGTACCTTTTTTCCACGTGTCTTGACATGCAAAGTATTCCTGCAAAGTTTGGTGAAGATCTGACTATGTAGTTTTTGACCTCATCTGGAACCTCCTATCTGAAAATTTGAAAATTCTTTAAAAATTCGTCCAAAATATTGATGTCTCCAATCTCTTGTTTTGTACGTTTTTTCCACGTGTCTTGACATCCAATGTATCCCTGCAATGTTTGGTGAAGATCTGAGTATGTAGTTTTTGACCTTATCTGGAACCTCCCATCTGAAAATTTGAAAATTCCTAAAAAATCCGTGCAAAATCTTGATGACCCCAATCTCTTGTTTTGTACGTTTTTTCCACGTGTCTTGACATCCAATGTATTCCTGCAATGTTTGGTGAAGATCTGAGTATGTAGTTTTTGACCTTATATGGAACCTCCTATCTGAAAATTTGAAAATTCTTAAAAAATTCGACCAAAATCTTGATGTTCCGAATCCTATGTTTTGTATGTTTTTTCCACGTGTCTTGACATCCAATGTATCCATGCAAAGTTTGGTGAAGATCTGAGTATGTAGTTTTTGACCTTATATTGAACCTCCCATCTGAAAATTTGAAAATTCTTAAAAAATTCGTCCAAAATCTTGATGACCCCAATCTCTTGTTTTGTACGTTTTTTCCACGTGTCTTGACATCCAAAGTATCCCTGCAAAGTTTGGTGAAGATCTGAGTATGTAGTTTTTGAACTTATATGGAACCTCCTTTCTGAAAATTTGAGAATTCTTAAAAAATTCGTCCAAAATCTTGATGTCTCCAATCTCTTGTTTTGTACGTTTTTTCCACGTGTCTTGACATCCAATGTATCCATGCAAAGTTTGGTGAAGATCTGAGTATGTCGTTTTTGACCTTATCTGGAACCTCCCATCTGAAAATTTGAAAATTCTTAAAAAATTCGTCGAAAATCTTGATGTCTCCAATCTTTTGTTTTGTACGTTTTTTCCACGTGTCTTGACATGCAAAGTATCCCTGCAACGTTTGGTGAAGATCTGAGTATGTAGTTTTTGACCTTATCTGGAACCTCCTATCTGAAAATTTGAAAATTCTTAAAAAATTCGTCGAAAATCTTGATGTCTCCAATCTCTTGTTTTGTACGTTTTTTCCACGTGTCTTGATATCCAATGTATCCCTGCAAAGTTTGGTGAAGATCTGAGTATGTCGTTTTTGACCTTATCTGGAACATCCTTCCTGAAAATTTGAAAATTGTTAAAAAATTCGTCCAAAATCTTGATGTCTCCAATCTCTTTTTTGTACGTTTTTTCCACGTGTCTTGACATCCAATGTATCCCTGCAAAGTTTGGTGAAGATCTGAGTATGTAGTTTTTGACCTTATCTGGAACCTCCCATCTGAAAATTTGAAAATTCTTAAAAAATTCGACCAAAATCTTGATGTCTCCAATCTTTTGTTTTGTACGTTTTTTCCACGTGTCTTGACACATAATGTATCCATGCAAAGTTTGGTGAAGATCTGAGTATGTAGTTTTTGACCTTATATGAAACCTCCTATCTGAAAATTTGAAAATTCTTAAAAAATTCGTCCAAAATCTTGATGTCTCCAATCTCTTGTTTTGTACGTTTTTTCCACGTGTCTTGACATCCAATGTATCCCTGCAAAGTTTGGTGAAGATCTGAGTATGTAGTTTTTGACCTTATCTGGAACCTCCCATCTGAAAATTTGAAAATTCCTAAAAAATCCGTGCAAAATCTTGATGACCCCAATCTCTTGTTTTGTACGTTTTTTCCACGTGTCTTGACATCCAATGTATCCATGCAAAGTTTGGTGAAGATCTGAGTATGTCGTTTTTGACCTTATCTGGAACATCCTTTCTGAAAATTTGAAAATTGTTAAAAAATTCGTCCAAAATCTTGATGTCTCCAATCTCTTTTTTGTACGTTTTTTCCACGTGTCTTGACATCCAATGTATCCCTGCAAAGTTTGGTGAAGATCTGAGTATGTAGTTTTTGACCTTATCTGGAACCTCCCATCTGAAAATTTGAAAATTCTTCAAAAATTCGTCGAAAATCTTGATGTCTCCAATCTCTTGTTTTGTACGTTTTTTCCACGTGTCTCGACCTCCAATGGATCCCTGCAAAGTTTGGTGAAGATCTGAGTATGTCGTTTTTGACCTTATCTGGAACATCCTTTCTGAAAATTTGAAAATTCTTAAAAAATTCGTTGAAAATCTTGATGTCTCCAATCTCTTGTTTTGTACGTTTTTTCCACGTGTCTTGACATCCAATGTATCCCTGCAAAGTTTGGTGAAGATCTGGGTATGTAGTTTTTGACCTTATATGGAACCTCCTATCTGAAAATTTGAAAATTCTTAAAAAATTCGTCCAAAATCTTGATGTCTCCAATCTCTTGTTTTGTACGTTTTTTCCACGTGTCTCGACCTCCAATGGATCCCTGCAAAGTTTGGTGAAGATCTGAGTATGTCGTTTTTGACCTTATCTGGAACCTCCTATCTGAAAATTTGAAAATTCTTAAAAAATTCGTCGAAAATCTTGATGTCTCCAATCTCTTGTTTTGTACGTTTTTTCCACGTGTCTTGATATCCAATGTATCCCTGCAAAGTTTGGTGAAGATCTGAGTATGTCGTTTTTGACCTTATCTGGAACATCCTTTCTGAAAATTTGAAAATTCTTAAAAAATTCGTCCAAAATCTTGATGTCTCCAATCTCTTGTTTTGTACGTTTTTTCCACGTGTCTTGACACATAATGTATCCATGCAAAGTTTGGTGAAGATCTGAGTATGTAGTTTTTGACCTTATATGGAACCTCCTATCTGAAAATTTGAAAATTCTTAAAAAATTCGTCCAAAATCTTGATGACCCCAATCTCTTGTTTTGTACGTTTTTTCCACGTGTCTTGACACATAATGTATCCATGCAAAGTTTGGTGAAGATCTGAGTATGTAGTTTTTGACCTTATATGGAACCTCCTATCTGAAAATTTGAAAATTCTTAAAAAATTCGTCCAAAATCTTGATGTCTCCAATCTCTTGTTTTGTACGTTTTTTCCACGTGTCTTGACATCCAATGTATCCCTGCAATGTTTGGTGAAGATCTGAGTATGTAGTTTTTGACCTTATCTGGAACCTCCCATCTGAAAATTTGAAAATTCCTAAAAAATCCGTCCAAAATCTTGATGACCCCAATCTCTTGTTTTGTACATTTTTTCCACGTGTCTCGACCTCCAATGTATCCCTGCAAAGTTTGGTGAAGATCTGAGTATGTAGTTTTTGACCTTATATGGAACCTCCTATCTGAAAATTTGAAAATTCTTAAAAAATTCGTCCAAAATCTTGATGTCACCAATCCTATGTTTTGTATGTTTTTTCCACGTGTCTTGACATGCAAAGTATTCCTGCAAAGTTTGGTGAAGATCTGAGTATGTAGTTTTTGACCTCATCTGGAACTTCCTATCTGAAAATTTGAAAATTCTTAAAAAATTCGTCCAAAATCTTGATGTCTCCAATCTCTTGTTTTGTACGTTTTTTCCACGTGTCTTGACATCCAATGTATCCCTGCAAAGTTTGGTGAAGATCTGAGTATGTAGTTTTTGACCTTATCTGGAACCGCATTTCTGAAAATTTGAAAATTTTTAAAAAAATCGTCCAAAATCTTGATGTCTCCAATCTCTTGTTTTGTACGTTTTTTCCACGTGTCTTGACATCCAATGTATCCCTGCAAAGTTTGGTGAAGATCTGAGTATGTAGTTTTTGACCTTATATGGAACCTCCTATCTGAAAATTTGAAAATTCTTAAAAAATTCGTCCAAAATCTTGATGTCTCCAATCTCTTGTTTTGTACGTTTTTTCCACGTGTCTCGACCTCCAATGGATCCCTGCAAAGTTTGGTGAAGATCTGAGTATGTCGTTTTTGACCTTATCTGGAACCTCCCATCTGAAAATTTGAAAATTCTTAAAAAATTCGTCGAAAATCTTGATGTCTCCGATCTCTTGTTTTGTACGTTTTTTCCACGTGTCTTGACATGCAAAGTATTCCTGCAAAGTTTGGTGAAGATCTGAGTATGTAGTTTTTGACCTCATCTGGAACCTCCTATCTGAAAATTTGAAAATTCTTAAAAAATTCGTCCAAAATCTTGATGTCTCCAATCTCTTGTTTTGTACGTTTTTTCCACGTGTCTTGACATCCAATGTATCCCTGCAAAGTTTGGTGAAGATCTGAGTATGTAGTTTTTGACCTTATCTGGAACCTCCTATCTGAAAATTTGAAAATTCTTAAAAAATTCGTCCAAAATCTTGATGTCTCCAATCTCTTGTTTTGTACGTTTTTTCCACGTGTCTTGATATCCAATGTATCCCTGCAAAGTTTGGTGAAGATCTGAGTATGTCGTTTTTGACCTTATCTGGAACATCCTTTCTGAAAATTTGAAAATTGTTAAAAAATTCGTCCAAAATCTTGATGTCTCCAATCTCTTGTTTTGTACGTTTTTTCCACGTGTCTTGACACATAATGTATCCATGCAAAGTTTGGTGAAGATCTGAGTATGTAGTTTTTGACCTTATATGGAACCACCTATCTGAAAATTTGAAAATTCTTAAAAAATTCGTCCAAAATCTTGATGTCTCCAATCTCTTGTTTTGTACGTTTTTTCCACGTGTCTTGACATCCAATGTATCCCTGCAAAGTTTGGTGAAGATCTGAGTATGTAGTTTTTGACCTTATCTGGAACCTTCCATCTGAAAATTTGAAAATTCCTAAAAAATCCGTCCAAAATCTTGATGACCACAATCTCTTGTTTTGTACGTTTTTTCCACGTGTCTTGACATTCAATGTATCCCTGCAAAGTTTGGTGAAGATCTGAGTATGTAGTTTTTGACCTTATATGGAACCTCCTTTCTGAAAATTTGAAAATTCTTAAAAAATTCGTCCAAAATCTTGAAGACCCCAATCTCTTGTTTTGTACGTTTTTTCCACGTGTCTTGACATCCAATGTATCCCTGCAAAGTTTGGTGAAGATCTGAGTATGTAGTTTTTGACCTTATATGGAACCTCCTTTCTGAAAATTTGAGAATTCTTAAAAAATTCGTCCAAAATCTTGATGTCTCCAATCTCTTGTTTTGTACGTTTTTTCCACGTGTCTTGACATCCAATGTATCCATGCAAAGTTTGGTGAAGATCTGAGTATGTCGTTTTTGACCTTATCTGGAACCTCCCATCCGAAAATTTGAAAATTCTTAAAAAATTCGTCGAAAATCTTGATGTCTCCAATCTCTTGTTTTGTACGTTTTTTCCACGTGTCTTGACATGCAAAGTATCCCTGCAACGTTTGGTGAAGATCTGAGTATGTAGTTTTTGACCTTATCTGGAACCTCCTATCTGAAAATTTGAAAATTCTTCAAAAATTCGTCGAAAATCTTGATGTCTCCAATCTCTTGCTTTGTACGTTTTTTCCACGTGTCTTGACATCCAATGTATCCCTGCATTGTTTGGTGGAGATCTGAGTATGTAGTTTTTGACCTTATCTGGAACCTCCTATCTGAAAATTTGAAAATTCTTCAAAAATTCGTCCAAAATCTTGATGTCTCCAATCTCTTGTTTTGTACGTTTTTTCCACGTGTCTCGACCTCCAATATATCCCTGCAAAGTTAGTGAAGATCTGAGTATGTCGTTTTTGACCTTATCTGGAACATCCTTTCTGAAAATTTGAAAATTCTTAAAAAATTCGTCGAAAATCTTGATGTCTCCAATCTCTTGTTTTGTACGTTTTTTCCACGTTTCTTGACATCCAATGTATCCCTGCAAAGTTTGGTGAAGATCTGAGTATGTAGTTTTTGACCTTATATGGAACCTCCTTTCTGAAAATTTGAAAATTCTCAAAAAATTCGTCCATAATCTTGATGTCTCCAATCTCTTGTTTTGTACGTTTTTTCCACGTGTCTTGACATCCAATGTATCCCTGCAAAGTTTGGTGAAGATCTGAGCATGTAGTTTTTGACCTTATATGGAACCTCCTATCTGAAAATTTGAAAATTCTTAAAAAATTCGTCGAAAATCTTGATGTCACCAATCCTATGTTTTGAATGTTTTTTCCACGTGTCTTGACATCCAATGTATCCCTGCAATGTTTGGTTGAGATCTGAGTATGTAGTTTTTGACCTTATCTGGAACCTCCTATCTGAAAATTTGAAAATTCTTCAAAAATTCGTCCAAAATCTTGATGTCTCTAATCTCTTGTTTTGTACGTTTTTTCCACGTGTCTCGACCTCCAATGTATCCCTGCAAAGTTTGGTGAAGATCTGAGTATGTCCTTTTTGACCTTATCTGGAACATCCTTTCTGAAAATTTGAAAATTCTTAAAAAATTCGTCGAAAATCTTGATGTCTCCAATCTCTTGTTTTGTACGTTTTTTCCACGTGTCTTGACATCCAATGTATCCCTGCAAAGTTTGGTGAAGATCTGAGTATGTAGTTTTTGACCTTATATGGAACCTCCTATCTGAAAATTTGAAAATTCTTAAAAAATTCGTCCAAAATCTTGATGTCACCAATCCTATGTTTTGTATGTTTTTTCCACGTGTCTTGACATCCAATGTATCCATGCAAAGTTTGGTGAAGATCTGAGTATGTAGTTTTTGACCTTATCTGGAACCTCCCATCTGAAAATTTGAAAATTCTTAAAAAATTCGACCAAAATCTTGATGTCTCCAATCTTTTGTTTTGTACGTTTTTTCCACGTGTCTTGACACATAATGTATCCATGCAAAGTTTGGTGAAGATCTGAGTATGTAGTTTTTGACCTTATATGAAACCTCCTATCTGAAAATTTGAAAATTCTTAAAAAATTCGTCCAAAATCTTGATGTCTCCAATCTCTTGTTTTGTACGTTTTTTCCACGTGTCTTGACATCCAATGTATCCCTGCAAAGTTTGGTGAAGATCTGAGTATGTAGTTTTTGACCTTATCTGGAACCTCCCATCTGAAAATTTGAAAATTCCTAAAAAATCCGTGCAAAATCTTGATGACCCCAATCTCTTGTTTTGTACGTTTTTTCCACGTGTCTTGACATCCAATGTATCCATGCAAAGTTTGGTGAAGATCTGAGTATGTCGTTTTTGACCTTATCTGGAACATCCTTTCTGAAAATTTGAAAATTGTTAAAAAATTCGTCCAAAATCTTGATGTCTCCAATCTCTTTTTTGTACGTTTTTTCCACGTGTCTTGACATCCAATGTATCCCTGCAAAGTTTGGTGAAGATCTGAGTATGTAGTTTTTGACCTTATCTGGAACCTCCCATCTGAAAATTTGAAAATTCTTCAAAAATTCGTCGAAAATCTTGATGTCTCCAATCTCTTGTTTTGTACGTTTTTCCACGTGTCTCGACCTCCAATGGATCCCTGCAAAGTTTGGTGAAGATCTGAGTATGTCGTTTTTGACCTTATCTGGAACATCCTTTCTGAAAATTTGAAAATTCTTAAAAAATTCGTTGAAAATCTTGATGTCTCCAATCTCTTGTTTTGTACGTTTTTTCCACGTGTCTTGACATCCAATGTATCCCTGCAAAGTTTGGTGAAGATCTGGGTATGTAGTTTTTGACCTTATATGGAACCTCCTATCTGAAAATTTGAAAATTCTTAAAAAATTCGTCCAAAATCTTGATGTCTCCAATCTCTTGTTTTGTACGTTTTTTCCACGTGTCTCGACCTCCAATGGATCCCTGCAAAGTTTGGTGAAGATCTGAGTATGTCGTTTTTGACCTTATCTGGAACCTCCCATCTGAAAATTTGAAAATTCTTAAAAAATTCGTCGAAAATCTTGATGTCTCCAATCTTTTGTTTTGTAAGTTTTTTCCACGTGTCTTGACATGCAAAGTATCCCTGCAACGTTTGGTGAAGATCTGAGTATGTAGTTTTTGACCTTATCTGGAACCTCCTATCTGAAAATTTGAAAATTCTTAAAAAATTCGTCGAAAATCTTGATGTCTCCAATCTCTTGTTTTGTACGTTTTTTCCACGTGTCTTGACATCCAATGTATCCCTGCAATGTTTGGTGAAGATCTGAGTATGTAGTTTTTGACCTTATCTGGAACCTCCCATCTGAAAATTTGAAAATTCTTAAAAAATTCGTCCAAAATCTTGATGTCTCCAATCTCTTGTTTTGTACGTTTTTTCCACGTGTCTTGACATCCAATGTATCCCTGCAAAGTTTGGTGAAGATCTGAGTATGTAGTTTTTGACCTTATCTGGAACCGCATTTCTGAAAATTTGAAAATTTTTAAAAAAATCGTCCAAAATCTTGATGTCTCCAATCTCTTGTTTTGTACGTTTTTTCCACGTGTCTTGACATCCAATGTATCCCTGCAAAGTTTGGTGAAGATCTGAGTATGTAGTTTTTGACCTTATATGGAACCTCCTATCTGAAAATTTGAAAATTCTTAAAAAATTCGTCCAAAATCTTGATGTCTCCAATCTCTTGTTTTGTACGTTTTTTCCACGTGTCTCGACCTCCAATGGATCCCTGCAAAGTTTGGTGAAGATCTGAGTATGTCGTTTTTGACCTTATCTGGAACCTCCCATCTGAAAATTTGAAAATTCTTAAAAAATTCGTCGAAAATCTTGATGTCTCCGATCTCTTGTTTTGTACGTTTTTTCCACGTGTCTTGACATGCAAAGTATTCCTGCAAAGTTTGGTGAAGATCTGAGTATGTAGTTTTTGACCTCATCTGGAACCTCCTATCTGAAAATTTGAAAATTCTTAAAAAATTCGTCCAAAATCTTGATGTCTCCAATCTCTTGTTTTGTACGTTTTTTCCACGTGTCTTGACATCCAATGTATCCCTGCAAAGTTTGGTGAAGATCTGAGTATGTAGTTTTTGACCTTATCTGGAACCTCCTATCTGAAAATTTGAAAATTCTTAAAAAATTCGTCCAAAATCTTGATGTCTCCAATCTCTTGTTTTGTACGTTTTTTCCACGTGTCTTGACATCCAATGTATCCCTGCAAAGTTTGGTGAAGATCTGAGTATGTAGTTTTTGACCTTATCTGGAACCGCATTTCTGAAAATTTGAAAATTTTTAAAAAAATCGTCCAAAATCTTGATGTCTCCAATCTCTTGTTTTGTACGTTTTTTCCACGTGTCTTGACATCCAATGTATCCCTGCAAAGTTTGGTGAAGATCTGAGTATGTAGTTTTTGACCTTATATGGAACCTCCTATCTGAAAATTTGAAAATTCTTAAAAAATTCGTCCAAAATCTTGATGTCTCCAATCTCTTGTTTTGTACGTTTTTTCCACGTGTCTCGACCTCCAATGGATCCCTGCAAAGTTTGGTGAAGATCTGAGTATGTCGTTTTTGACCTTATCTGGAACCTCCCATCTGAAAATTTGAAAATTCTTAAAAAATTCGTCGAAAATCTTGATGTCTCCGATCTCTTGTTTTGTACGTTTTTTCCACGTGTCTTGACATGCAAAGTATTCCTGCAAAGTTTGGTGAAGATCTGAGTATGTAGTTTTTGACCTCATCTGGAACCTCCTATCTGAAAATTTGAAAATTCTTAAAAAATTCGTCCAAAATCTTGATGTCTCCAATCTCTTGTTTTGTACGTTTTTTCCACGTGTCTTGACATCCAATGTATCCCTGCAAAGTTTGGTGAAGATCTGAGTATGTAGTTTTTGACCTTATCTGGAACCTCCTATCTGAAAATTTGAAAATTCTTAAAAAATTCGTCCAAAATCTTGATGTCTCCAATCTCTTGTTTTGTACGTTTTTTCCACGTGTCTTGATATCCAATGTATCCCTGCAAAGTTTGGTGAAGATCTGAGTATGTCGTTTTTGACCTTATCTGGAACATCCTTTCTGAAAATTTGAAAATTGTTAAAAAATTCGTCCAAAATCTTGATGTCTCCAATCTCTTGTTTTGTACGTTTTTTCCACGTGTCTTGACACATAATGTATCCATGCAAAGTTTGGTGAAGATCTGAGTATGTAGTTTTTGACCTTATATGGAACCACCTATCTGAAAATTTGAAAATTCTTAAAAAATTCGTCCAAAATCTTGATGTCTCCAATCTCTTGTTTTGTACGTTTTTTCCACGTGTCTTGACATCCAATGTATCCCTGCAAAGTTTGGTGAAGATCTGAGTATGTAGTTTTTGACCTTATCTGGAACCTTCCATCTGAAAATTTGAAAATTCCTAAAAAATCCGTCCAAAATCTTGATGACCACAATCTCTTGTTTTGTACGTTTTTTCCACGTGTCTTGACATTCAATGTATCCCTGCAAAGTTTGGTGAAGATCTGAGTATGTAGTTTTTGACCTTATATGGAACCTCCTTTCTGATAATTTGAAAATTCTTAAAAAATTCGTCCAAAATCTTGAAGACCCCAATCTCTTGTTTTGTACGTTTTTTCCACGTGTCTTGACATCCAATGTATCCCTGCAAAGTTTGGTGAAGATCTGAGTATGTAGTTTTTGACCTTATATGGAACCTCCTTTCTGAAAATTTGAGAATTCTTAAAAAATTCGTCCAAAATCTTGATGTCTCCAATCTCTTGTTTTGTACGTTTTTTCCACGTGTCTTGACATCCAATGTATCCATGCAAAGTTTGGTGGAGATCTGAGTATGTCGTTTTTGACCTTATCTGGAACCTCCCATCCGAAAATTTGAAAATTCTTAAAAAATTCGTCGAAAATCTTGATGTCTCCAATCTCTTGTTTTGTACGTTTTTTCCACGTGTCTTGACATGCAAAGTATCCCTGCAACGTTTGGTGAAGATCTGAGTATGTAGTTTTTGACCTTATCTGGAACCTCCTATCTGAAAATTTGAAAATTCTTCAAAAATTCGTCGAAAATCTTGATGTCTCCAATCTCTTGCTTTGTACGTTTTTTCCACGTGTCTTGACATCCAATGTATCCCTGCATTGTTTGGTGGAGATCTGAGTATGTAGTTTTTGACCTTATCTGGAACCTCCTATCTGAAAATTTGAAAATTCTTCAAAAATTCGTCCAAAATCTTGATGTCTCCAATCTCTTGTTTTGTACGTTTTTTCCACGTGTCTCGACCTCCAATATATCCCTGCAAAGTTAGTGAAGATCTGAGTATGTCGTTTTTGACCTTATCTGGAACATCCTTTCTGAAAATTTGAAAATTCTTAAAAAATTCGTCGAAAATCTTGATGTCTCCAATCTCTTGTTTTGTACGTTTTTTCCACGTTTCTTGACATCCAATGTATCCCTGCAAAGTTTGGTGAAGATCTGAGTATGTAGTTTTTGACCTTATATGGAACCTCCTTTCTGAAAATTTGAAAATTCTCAAAAAATTCGTCCATAATCTTGATGTCTCCAATCTCTTGTTTTGTACGTTTTTTCCACGTGTCTTGACATCCAATGTATCCCTGCAAAGTTTGGTGAAGATCTGAGCATGTAGTTTTTGACCTTATATGGAACCTCCTATCTGAAAATTTGAAAATTCTTAAAAAATTCGTCGAAAATCTTGATGTCACCAATCCTATGTTTTGAATGTTTTTTCCACGTGTCTTGACATCCAATGTATCCCTGCAATGTTTGGTTGAGATCTGAGTATGTAGTTTTTGACCTTATCTGGAACCTCCTATCTGAAAATTTGAAAATTCTTCAAAAATTCGTCCAAAATCTTGATGTCTCTAATCTCTTGTTTTGTACGTTTTTTCCACGTGTCTCGACCTCCAATGTATCCCTGCAAAGTTTGGTGAAGATCTGAGTATGTCGTTTTTGACCTTATCTGGAACATCCTTTCTGAAAATTTGAAAATTCTTAAAAAATTCGTCGAAAATCTTGATGTCTCCAATCTCTTGTTTTGTACGTTTTTTCCACGTGTCTTGACATCCAATGTATCCCTGCAAAGTTTGGTGAAGATCTGAGTATGTAGTTTTTGACCTTATATGGAACCTCCTATCTGAAAATTTGAAAATTCTTAAAAAATTCGTCCAAAATCTTGATGTCACCAATCCTATGTTTTGTATGTTTTTTCCACGTGTCTTGACATCCAATGTATCCATGCAAAGTTTGGTGAAGATCTGAGTATGTCGTTTTTGACCTTATCTGGAACCTCCCATCTGAAAATTTGAAAATTCTTAAAAAATTCGTCGAAAATCTTGATGTCTCCGATCTCTTGTTTTGTACGTTTTTTCCACGTGTCTTGACATGCAAAGTATTCCTGCAAAGTTTGGTGAAGATCTGACTATGTAGTTTTTGACCTCATCTGGAACCTCCTATCTGAAAATTTGAAAATTCTTTAAAAATTCGTCCAAAATATTGATGTCTCCAATCTCTTGTTTTGTACGTTTTTTCCACGTGTCTTGACATCCAATGTATCCCTGCAATGTTTGGTGAAGATCTGAGTATGTAGTTTTTGACCTTATCTGGAACCTCCCATCTGAAAATTTGAAAATTCCTAAAAAATCCGTGCAAAATCTTGATGACCCCAATCTCTTGTTTTGTACGTTTTTTCCACGTGTCTTGACATCCAATGTATTCCTGCAATGTTTGGTGAAGATCTGAGTATGTAGTTTTTGACCTTATATGGAACCTCCTATCTGAAAATTTGAAAATTCTTAAAAAATTCGACCAAAATCTTGATGTTCCGAATCCTATGTTTTGTATGTTTTTACCACGTGTCTTGACATCCAATGTATCCATGCAAAGTTTGGTGAAGATCTGAGTATGTAGTTTTTGACCTTATATTGAACCTCCCATCTGAAAATTTGAAAATTCTTAAAAAATTCGTCCAAAATCTTGATGACCCCAATCTCTTGTTTTGTACGTTTTTTCCACGTGTCTTGACATCCAAAGTATCCCTGCAAAGTTTGGTGAAGATCTGAGTATGTAGTTTTTGACCTTATATGGAACCTCCTTTCTGAAAATTTGAGAATTCTTAAAAAATTCGTCCAAAATCTTGATGTCTCCAATCTCTTGTTTTGTACGTTTTTTCCACGTGTCTTGACATCCAATGTATCCATGCAAAGTTTGGTGAAGATCTGAGTATGTCGTTTTTGACCTTATCTGGAACCTCCCATCTGAAAATTTGAAAATTCTTAAAAAATTCGTCGAAAATCTTGATGTCTCCAATCTTTTGTTTTGTACGTTTTTTCCACGTGTCTTGACATGCAAAGTATCCCTGCAACGTTTGGTGAAGATCTGAGTATGTAGTTTTTGACCTTATCTGGAACCTCCTATCTGAAAATTTGAAAATTCTTAAAAAATTCGTCGAAAATCTTGATGTCTCCAATCTCTTGTTTTGTACGTTTTTTCCACGTGTCTTGACATCCAATGTATCCCTGCAAAGTTTGGTGAAGATCTGAGTATGTAGTTTTTGACCTTATCTGGAACCTCCTATCTGAAAATTTGAAAATTCTTAAAAAATTCGTCCAAAATCTTGATGTCTCCAATCTCTTGTTTTGTACGTTTTTTCCACGTGTCTTGATATCCAATGTATCCCTGCAAAGTTTGGTGAAGATCTGAGTATGTCGTTTTTGACCTTATCTGGAACATCCTTTCTGAAAATTTGAAAATTGTTAAAAAATTCGTCCAAAATCTTGATGTCTCCAATCTCTTGTTTTGTACGTTTTTTCCACGTGTCTTGACACATAATGTATCCATGCAAAGTTTGGTGAAGATCTGAGTATGTAGTTTTTGACCTTATATGGAACCACCTATCTGAAAATTTGAAAATTCTTAAAAAATTCGTCCAAAATCTTGATGTCTCCAATCTCTTGTTTTGTACGTTTTTTCCACGTGTCTTGACATCCAATGTATCCCTGCAAAGTTTGGTGAAGATCTGAGTATGTAGTTTTTGACCTTATCTGGAACCTTCCATCTGAAAATTTGAAAATTCCTAAAAAATCCGTCCAAAATCTTGATGACCACAATCTCTTGTTTTGTACGTTTTTTCCACGTGTCTTGACATTCAATGTATCCCTGCAAAGTTTGGTGAAGATCTGAGTATGTAGTTTTTGACCTTATATGGAACCTCCTTTCTGATAATTTGAAAATTCTTAAAAAATTCGTCCAAAATCTTGAAGACCCCAATCTCTTGTTTTGTACGTTTTTTCCACGTGTCTTGACATCCAATGTATCCCTGCAAAGTTTGGTGAAGATCTGAGTATGTAGTTTTTGACCTTATATGGAACCTCCTTTCTGAAAATTTGAGAATTCTTAAAAAATTCGTCCAAAATCTTGATGTCTCCAATCTCTTGTTTTGTACGTTTTTTCCACGTGTCTTGACATCCAATGTATCCATGCAAAGTTTGGTGAAGATCTGAGTATGTCGTTTTTGACCTTATCTGGAACCTCCCATCCGAAAATTTGAAAATTCTTAAAAAATTCGTCGAAAATCTTGATGTCTCCAATCTCTTGTTTTGTACGTTTTTTCCACGTGTCTTGACATGCAAAGTATCCCTGCAACGTTTGGTGAAGATCTGAGTATGTAGTTTTTGACCTTATCTGGAACCTCCTATCTGAAAATTTGAAAATTCTTCAAAAATTCGTCGAAAATCTTGATGTCTCCAATCTCTTGCTTTGTACGTTTTTTCCACGTGTCTTGACATCCAATGTATCCCTGCATTGTTTGGTGGAGATCTGAGTATGTAGTTTTTGACCTTATCTGGAACCTCCTATCTGAAAATTTGAAAATTCTTCAAAAATTCGTCCAAAATCTTGATGTCTCCAATCTCTTGTTTTGTACGTTTTTTCCACGTGTCTCGACCTCCAATATATCCCTGCAAAGTTAGTGAAGATCTGAGTATGTCGTTTTTGACCTTATCTGGAACATCCTTTCTGAAAATTTGAAAATTCTTAAAAAATTCGTCGAAAATCTTGATGTCTCCAATCTCTTGTTTTGTACGTTTTTTCCACGTTTCTTGACATCCAATGTATCCCTGCAAAGTTTGGTGAAGATCTGAGTATGTAGTTTTTGACCTTATATGGAACCTCCTTTCTGAAAATTTGAAAATTCTCAAAAAATTCGTCCATAATCTTGATGTCTCCAATCTCTTGTTTTGTACGTTTTTTCCACGTGTCTTGACATCCAATGTATCCCTGCAAAGTTTGGTGAAGATCTGAGCATGTAGTTTTTGACCTTATATGGAACCTCCTATCTGAAAATTTGAAAATTCTTAAAAAATTCGTCGAAAATCTTGATGTCACCAATCCTATGTTTTGAATGTTTTTTCCACGTGTCTTGACATCCAATGTATCCCTGCAATGTTTGGTTGAGATCTGAGTATGTAGTTTTTGACCTTATCTGGAACCTCCTATCTGAAAATTTGAAAATTCTTCAAAAATTCGTCCAAAATCTTGATGTCTCTAATCTCTTGTTTTGTACGTTTTTTCCACGTGTCTCGACCTCCAATGTATCCCTGCAAAGTTTGGTGAAGATCTGAGTATGTCGTTTTTGACCTTATCTGGAACATCCTTTCTGAAAATTTGAAAATTCTTAAAAAATTCGTCGAAAATCTTGATGTCTCCAATCTCTTGTTTTGTACGTTTTTTCCACGTGTCTTGACATCCAATGTATCCCTGCAAAGTTTGGTGAAGATCTGAGTATGTAGTTTTTGACCTTATATGGAACCTCCTATCTGAAAATTTGAAAATTCTTAAAAAATTCGTCCAAAATCTTGATGTCACCAATCCTATGTTTTGTATGTTTTTTCCACGTGTCTTGACATCCAATGTATCCATGCAAAGTTTGGTGAAGATCTGAGTATGTCGTTTTTGACCTTATCTGGAACCTCCCATCTGAAAATTTGAAAATTCTTAAAAAATTCGTCGAAAATCTTGATGTCTCCGATCTCTTGTTTTGTACGTTTTTTCCACGTGTCTTGACATGCAAAGTATTCCTGCAAAGTTTGGTGAAGATCTGACTATGTAGTTTTTGACCTCATCTGGAACCTCCTATCTGAAAATTTGAAAATTCTTTAAAAATTCGTCCAAAATATTGATGTCTCCAATCTCTTGTTTTGTACGTTTTTTCCACGTGTCTTGACATCCAATGTATCCCTGCAATGTTTGGTGAAGATCTGAGTATGTAGTTTTTGACCTTATCTGGAACCTCCCATCTGAAAATTTGAAAATTCCTAAAAAATCCGTGCAAAATCTTGATGACCCCAATCTCTTGTTTTGTACGTTTTTTCCACGTGTCTTGACATCCAATGTATTCCTGCAATGTTTGGTGAAGATCTGAGTATGTAGTTTTTGACCTTATATGGAACCTCCTATCTGAAAATTTGAAAATTCTTAAAAAATTCGACCAAAATCTTGATGTTCCGAATCCTATGTTTTGTATGTTTTTTCCACGTGTCTTGACATCCAATGTATCCATGCAAAGTTTGGTGAAGATCTGAGTATGTAGTTTTTGACCTTATATTGAACCTCCCATCTGAAAATTTGAAAATTCTTAAAAAATTCGTCCAAAATCTTGATGACCCCAATCTCTTGTTTTGTACGTTTTTTCCACGTGTCTTGACATCCAAAGTATCCCTGCAAAGTTTGGTGAAGATCTGAGTATGTAGTTTTTGACCTTATATGGAACCTCCTTTCTGAAAATTTGAGAATTCTTAAAAAATTCGTCCAAAATCTTGATGTCTCCAATCTCTTGTTTTGTACGTTTTTTCCACGTGTCTTGACATCCAATGTATCCATGCAAAGTTTGGTGAAGATCTGAGTATGTCGTTTTTGACCTTATCTGGAACCTCCCATCTGAAAATTTGAAAATTCTTAAAAAATTCGTCGAAAATCTTGATGTCTCCAATCTTTTGTTTTGTACGTTTTTTCCACGTGTCTTGACATGCAAAGTATCCCTGCAACGTTTGGTGAAGATCTGAGTATGTAGTTTTTGACCTTATCTGGAACCTCCTATCTGAAAATTTGAAAATTCTTAAAAAATTCGTCGAAAATCTTGATGTCTCCAATCTCTTGTTTTGTACGTTTTTTCCACGTGTCTTGATATCCAATGTATCCCTGCAAAGTTTGGTGAAGATCTGAGTATGTCGTTTTTGACCTTATCTGGAACATCCTTTCTGAAAATTTGAAAATTGTTAAAAAATTCGTCCAAAATCTTGATGTCTCCAATCTCTTTTTTGTACGTTTTTTCCACGTGTCTTGACATCCAATGTATCCCTGCAAAGTTTGGTGAAGATCTGAGTATGTAGTTTTTGACCTTATCTGGAACCTCCCATCTGAAAATTTGAAAATTCTTAAAAAATTCGACCAAAATCTTGATGTCTCCAATCTTTTGTTTTGTACGTTTTTTCCACGTGTCTTGACACATAATGTATCCATGCAAAGTTTGGTGAAGATCTGAGTATGTAGTTTTTGACCTTATATGGAACCTCCTATCTGAAAATTTGAAAATTCTTAAAAAATTCGTCCAAAATCTTGATGTCTCCAATCTCTTGTTTTGTACGTTTTTTCCACGTGTCTTGACATCCAATGTATCCCTGCAAAGTTTGGTGAAGATCTGAGTATGTAGTTTTTGACCTTATCTGGAACCTCCCATCTGAAAATTTGAAAATTCCTAAAAAATCCTTGCAAAATCTTGATGACCCCAATCTCTTGTTTTGTACGTTTTTTCCACGTGTCTCGACCTCCAATGGATCCCTGCAAAGTTTGGTGAAGATCTGAGTATGTCGTTTTTGACCTTATCTGGAACATCCTTTCTGAAAATTTGAAAATTCTTAAAAAATTCGTCGAAAATCTTGATGTCTCCAATCTCTTGTTTTGTACGTTTTTTCCACGTGTCTTGACATCCAATGTATCCCTGCAAAGTTTGGTGAAGATCTGAGTATGTAGTTTTTGACCTTATATGGAACCTCCTATCTGAAAATTTGAAAATTCTTAAAAAATTCGTCCAAAATCTTGATGTCTCCAATCTCTTGTTTTGTACGTTTTTTCCACGTGTCTCGACCTCCAATGGATCCCTGCAAAGTTTGGTGAAGATCTGAGTATGTCGTTTTTGACCTTATCTGGAACCTCCCATCTGAAAATTTGAAAATTCTTAAAAAATTCGTCGAAAATCTTGATGTCTCCAATCTTTTGTTTTGTACGTTTTTTCCACGTGTCTTGACATGCAAAGTATCCCTGCAACGTTTGGTGAAGATCTGAGTATGTAGTTTTTGACCTTATCTGGAACCTCCTATCTGAAAATTTGAAAATTCTTAAAAAATTCGTCGAAAATCTTGATGTCTCCAATCACTTGTTTTGTACGTTTTTTCCACGTGTCTTGATATCCAATGTATCCCTGCAAAGTTTGGTGAAGATCTGAGTATGTCGTTTTTGACCTTATCTGGAACATCCTTTCTGAAAATTTGAAAATTCTTAAAAAATTCGTCCAAAATCTTGATGTCTCCAATCTCTTGTTTTGTACGTTTTTTCCACGTGTCTTGACACATAATGTATCCATGCAAAGTTTGGTGAAGATCTGAGTATGTAGTTTTTGACCTTATATGGAACCTCCTATCTGAAAATTTGAAAATTCTTAAAAAATTCGTCCAAAATCTTGATGACCCCAATTTCTTGTTTTGTACGTTTTTTCCACGTGTCTTGACACATAATGTATCCATGCAAAGTTTGGTGAAGATCTGAGTATGTAGTTTTTGACCTTATATGGAACCTCCTATCTGAAAATTTGAAAATTCTTAAAAAATTCGTCCAAAATCTTGATGTCTCCAATCTCTTGTTTTGTACGTTTTTTCCACGTGTCTTGACATCCAATGTATCCCTGCAAAGTTTGGTGAAGATCTGAGTATGTAGTTTTTGACCTTATCTGGAACCTCCCATCTGAAAATTTGAAAATTCCTAAAAAATCCGTGCAAAATCTTGATGTCTCCAATCTCTTGTTTTGTACGTTTTTTCCACGTGTCTCGACCTCCAATGGATCCCTGCAAAGTTTGGTGAAGATCTGAGTATGTCGTTTTTGACCTTATCTGGAACATCCTTTCTGAAAATTTGAAAATTCTTAAAAAATTCGTCGAAAATCTTGATGTCTCCAATCTCTTGTTTTGTACGTTTTTTCCACGTGTCTTGACATCCAATGTATCCCTGCAAAGTTTGGTGAAGATCTGAGTATGTAGTTTTTGACCTTATATGGAACCTCCTATCTGAAAATTTGAAAATTCTTAAAAAATTCGTCCAAAATCTTGATGTCTCCAATCTCTTGTTTTGTACGTTTTTTCCACGTGTCTCGACCTCCAATGGATCCCTGCAAAGTTTGGTGAAGATCTGAGTATGTCGTTTTTGACCTTATCTGGAACCTCCCATCTGAAAATTTGAAAATTCTTAAAAAATTCGTCGAAAATCTTGATGTCTCCGATCTCTTGTTTTGTACGTTTTTTCCACGTGTCTTGACATGCAAAGTATTCCTGCAAAGTTTGGTGAAGATCTGAGTATGTAGTTTTTGACCTCATCTGGAACCTCCTATCTGAAAATTTGAAAATTCTTAAAAAATTCGTCCAAAATCTTGATGTCTCCAATCTCTTGTTTTGTACGTTTTTTCCACGTGTCTTGACATCCAATGTATCCCTGCAATGTTTGGTGAAGATCTGAGTATGTAGTTTTTGACCTTATCTGGAACCTCCCATCTGAAAATTTGAAAATTCCTAAAAAATCCGTCCAAAATCTTGATGACCCCAATCTCTTGTTTTGTACTTTTTTTCCACGTGTCTCGACCTCCAATGTATCCCTGCAAAGTTTGGTGAAGATCTGAGTATGTAGTTTTTGACCTTATATGGAACCTCCTATCTGAAAATTTGAAAATTCTTAAAAAATTCGTCCAAAATCTTGATGTCACCAATCCTATGTTTTGTATGTTTTTTCCACGTGTCTTGACATGCAAAGTATTCCTGCAAAGTTTGGTGAAGATCTGAGTATGTAGTTTTTGACCTCATCTGGAACCTCCTATCTGAAAATTTGAAAATTCTTAAAAAATTCGTCCAAAATCTTGATGTCTCCAATCTCTTGTTTTGTACGTTTTTTCCACGTGTCTTGACATCCAATGTATCCCTGCAATGTTTGGTGAAGATCTGAGTATGTAGTTTTTGACCTTATCTGGAACCTCCCATCTGAAAATTTGAAAATTCCTAAAAAATCCGTCCAAAATCTTGATGACCCCAATCTCTTGTTTTGTACGTTTTTTCCACGTGTCTTGACATCCAATGTATCCCTGCAAAGTTTGGTGAAGATCTGAGTATGTAGTTTTTGACCTTATCTGGAACCTCCTATCTGAAAATTTGAAAATTCTTAAAAAATTCGTCCAAAATCTTGATGTCTCCAATCTCTTGTTTTGTACGTTTTTTCCACGTGTCTTGACATCCAATGTATCCCTGCAAAGTTTGGTGAAGATCTGAGTATGTAGTTTTTGACCTTATCTGGAACCTCCCATCTGAAAATTTGAAAATTCTTAAAAAATTCGTCGAAAATCTTGATGTCTCCAATCTCTTGTTTTGTACGTTTTTTCCACGTGTCTTGACATCCAATGTATCCCTGCAAAGTTTGGTGAAGATCTGAGTATGTAGTTTTTGACCTTATATGGAACCTCCCATCTGAAAATTTGAAAATTCCTAAAAAATCCGTCCAAAACCTTGATGACCCCAATCTCTTGTTTTGTACTTTTTTTCCACGTGTCTTGACATCCAATGTATCCCTGCAAAGTTTGGTGAAGATCTGAGTATGTAGTTTTTGATCTTATCTGGAACCTCCTATCTGAAAATTTGAAAATTCTTAAAAAATTCGTCCAAAATCTTGATGTCTCCAATCTCTTGTTTTGTACGTTTTTTCCACGTGTCTTGATATCCAATGTATCCCTGCAAAGTTTGGTGAAGATCTGAGTATGTTGTTTTTGACCTTATCTGGAACATCCTTTCTGAAAATTTGAAAATTCTTAAAAAATTCGTCCAAAATCTTGATGTCTCCAATCTCTTGTTTTGTACGTTTTTTCCACGTGTCTTGACATCCAATGTATCCCTGCAATGTTTGGTGAAGATCTGAGTATGTAGTTTTTGACCTTATCTGGAACCTCCCATCTGAAAATTTGAAAATTCCTAAAAAATCCGTCCAAAATCTTGATGACCCCAATCTCTTGTTTTGTACGTTTTTTCCACGTGTCTTGACATCCAATGTATCCATGCAAAGTTTGGTGAAGATCTGAGTATGTAGTTTTTGACCTTATATTGAACCTCCCATCTGAAAATTTGAAAATTGTTAAAAAATTCGTCCAAAATCTTGATGTCTCCAATCTCTTTTTTGTACGTTTTTTCCACGTGTCTTGACATCCAATGTATCCCTGCAAAGTTTGGTGAAGATCTGAGTATGTAGTTTTTGACCTTATCTGGAACCTCCCATCTGAAAATTTTAAAATTCTTAAAAAATTCGACCAAAATCTTGATGTCTCCAATCTTTTGTTTTGTACGTTTTTTCCACGTGTCTTGACACATAATGTATCCATGCAAAGTTTGGTGAAGATCTGAGTATGTAGTTTTTGACCTTATATGGAACCTCCTATCTGAAAATTTGAAAATTCTTAAAAAATTCGTCCAAAATCTTGATGTCTCCAATCTCTTGTTTTGTACGTTTTTTCCACGTGTCTTGACATCCAATGTATCCCTGCAAAGTTTGGTGAAGATCTGAGTATGTAGTTTTTGACCTTATCTGGAACCTCCCATCTGAAAATTTGAAAATTCCTAAAAAATCCGTGCAAAATCTTGATGACCCCAATCTCTTGTTTTGTACGTTTTTTCCACGTGTCTTGACATCCAATGTATTCCTGCAATGTTTGGTGAAGATCTGAGTATGTAGTTTTTGACCTTATATGGAACCTCCTATCTGAAAATTTGAAAATTCTTAAAAAATTCGACCAAAATCTTGATGTTCCGAATCCTATGTTTTGTATGTTTTTTCCACGTGTCTTGACATCCAATGTATCCATGCAAAGTTTGGTGAAGATCTGAGTATGTAGTTTTTGACCTTATATTGAACCTCCCATCTGAAAATTTGAAAATTCTTAAAAAATTCGTCCAAAATCTTGATGACCCCAATCTCTTGTTTTGTACGTTTTTTCCACGTGTCTTGACATCCAAAGTATCCCTGCAAAGTTTGGTGAAGATCTGAGTATGTAGTTTTTGACCTTATATGGAACCTCCTTTCTGAAAATTTGAGAATTCTTAAAAAATTCGTCCAAAATCTTGATGTCTCCAATCTCTTGTTTTGTACGTTTTTTCCACGATTCTTGACATCCAATGTATCCATGCAAAGTTTGGTGAAGATCTGAGTATGTCGTTTTTGACCTTATCTGGAACCTCCCATCTGAAAATTTGAAAATTCTTAAAAAATTCGTCGAAAATCTTGATGTCTCCAATCTTTTGTTTTGTACGTTTTTTCCACGTGTCTTGACATGCAAAGTATCCCTGCAACGTTTGGTGAAGATCTGAGTATGTAGTTTTTGACCTTATCTGGAACCTCCTATCTGAAAATTTGAAAATTCTTAAAAAATTCGTCGAAAATCTTGATGTCTCCAATCTCTTGTTTTGTACGTTTTTTCCACGTGTCTTGACATCCAAAGTATCCCTGCAAAGTTTGGTGAAGATCTGAGTATGTAGTTTTTGACCTTATATTGAACCTCCTATCTGAAAATTTGAAAATTCTTAAAAAATTCGTCCAAAATCTTGATGTCTCCAATCTCTTGTTTTGTACGTTTTTTCCACGTGTCTTGACATCCAATGTATCCCTGCAAAGTTTGGTGAAGATCTGAGTATGTTGTTTTTGACCTTATCTGGAACATCCTTTCTGAAAATTTGAAAATTCTTAAAAAATTCGTCCAAAATCTTGATGTCTCCAATCTCTTGTTTTGTACGTTTTTTCCACGTGTCTTGACATCCAATGTATCCCTGCAATGTTTGGTGAAGATCTGAGTATGTAGTTTTTGACCTTATCTGGAACCTCCCATCTGAAAATTTGAAAATTCCTAAAAAATCCGTCCAAAATCTTGATGACCCCAATCTCTTGTTTTGTACGTTTTTTCCACGTGTCTTGACATCCAATGTATCCATGCAAAGTTTGGTGAAGATCTGAGTATGTAGTTTTTGACCTTATATTGAACCTCCCATCTGAAAATTTGAAAATTGTTAAAAAATTCGTCCAAAATCTTGATGTCTCCAATCTCTTTTTTGTACGTTTTTTCCACGTGTCTTGACATCCAATGTATCCCTGCAAAGTTTGGTGAAGATCTGAGTATGTAGTTTTTGACCTTATCTGGAACCTCCCATCTGAAAATTTGAAAATTCTTAAAAAATTCGACCAAAATCTTGATGTCTCCAATCTTTTGTTTTGTACGTTTTTTCCACGTGTCTTGACACATAATGTATCCATGCAAAGTTTGGTGAAGATCTGAGTATGTAGTTTTTGACCTTATATGGAACCTCCTATCTGAAAATTTGAAAATTCTTAAAAAATTCGTCCAAAATCTTGATGTCTCCAATCTCTTGTTTTGTACGTTTTTTCCACGTGTCTTGACATCCAATGTATCACTGCAAAGTTTGGTGAAGATCTGAGTATGTAGTTTTTGACCTTATCTGGAACCTCCCATCTGAAAATTTGAAAATTCCTAAAAAATCCGTGCAAAATCTTGATGACCCCAATCTCTTGTTTTGTACGTTTTTTCCACGTGTCTTGACATCCAATGTATTCCTGCAATGTTTGGTGAAGATCTGAGTATGTAGTTTTTGACCTTATATGGAACCTCCTATCTGAAAATTTGAAAATTCTTAAAAAATTCGACCAAAATCTTGATGTTCCGAATCCTATGTTTTGTATGTTTTTTCCACGTGTCTTGACATCCAATGTATCCATGCAAAGTTTGGTGAAGATCTGAGTATGTAGTTTTTGACCTTATATTGAACCTCCCATCTGAAAATTTGAAAATTCTTAAAAAATTCGTCCAAAATCTTGATGACCCCAATCTCTTGTTTTGTACGTTTTTTCCACGTGTCTTGACATCCAAAGTATCCCTGCAAAGTTTGGTGAAGATCTGAGTATGTAGTTTTTGACCTTATATGGAACCTCCTTTCTGAAAATTTGAGAATTCTTAAAAAATTCGTCCAAAATCTTGATGTCTCCAATCTCTTGTTTTGTACGTTTTTTCCACGATTCTTGACATCCAATGTATCCATGCAAAGTTTGGTGAAGATCTGAGTATGTCGTTTTTGACCTTATCTGGAACCTCCCATCTGAAAATTTGAAAATTCTTAAAAAATTCGTCGAAAATCTTGATGTCTCCAATCTTTTGTTTTGTACGTTTTTTCCACGTGTCTTGACATGCAAAGTATCCCTGCAACGTTTGGTGAAGATCTGAGTATGTAGTTTTTGACCTTATCTGGAACCTCCTATCTGAAAATTTGAAAATTCTTAAAAAATTCGTCGAAAATCTTGATGTCTCCAATCTCTTGTTTTGTACGTTTTTTCCACGTGTCTTGATATCCAATGTATCCCTGCAAAGTTTGGTGAAGATCTGAGTATGTCGTTTTTGACCTTATCTGGAACATCCTTTCTGAAAATTTGAAAATTGTTAAAAAATTCGTCCAAAATCTTGATGTCTCCAATCTCTTTTTTGTACGTTTTTTCCACGTGTCTTGACATCCAATGTATCCCTGCAAAGTTTGGTGAAGATCTGAGTATGTAGTTTTTGACCTTATCTGGAACCTCCCATCTGAAAATTTGAAAATTCTTAAAAAATTCGACCAAAATCTTGATGTCTCCAATCTTTTGTTTTGTACGTTTTTTCCACGTGTCTTGACACATAATGTATCCATGCAAAGTTTGGTGAAGATCTGAGTATGTAGTTTTTGACCTTATATGGAACCTCCTATCTGAAAATTTGAAAATTCTTAAAAAATTCGTCCAAAATCTTGATGTCTCCAATCTCTTGTTTTGTACGTTTTTTCCACGTGTCTTGACATCCAATGTATCCCTGCAAAGTTTGGTGAAGATCTGAGTATGTAGTTTTTGACCTTATCTGGAACCTCCCATCTGAAAATTTGAAACTTCCTAAAAAATCCGTGCAAAATCTTGATGACCCCAATCTCTTGTTTTGTACGTTTTTTCCACGTGTCTTGACATCCAATGTATCCATGCAAAGTTTGGTGAAGATCTGAGTATGTCGTTTTTGACCTTATCTGGAACATCCTTTCTGAAAATTTGAAAATTGTTAAAAAATTCGTCCAAAATCTTGATGTCTCCAATCTCTTTTTTGTACGTTTTTTCCACGTGTCTTGACATCCAATGTATCCCTGCAAAGTTTGGTGAAGATCTGAATATGTAGTTTTTGACCTTATCTGGAACCTCCCATCTGAAAATTTGAAAATTCTTCAAAAATTCGTCGAAAATCTTGATGTCTCCAATCTCTTGTTTTGTACGTTTTTTCCACGTGTCTCGACCTCCAATGGATCCCTGCAAAGTTTGGTGAAGATCTGAGTATGTCGTTTTTGACCTTATCTGGAACATCCTTTCTGAAAATTTGAAAATTCTTAAAAAATTCGTCCAAAATCTTGATGTCTCCAATCTCTTGTTTTGTACGTTTTTTCCACGTGTCTTGACATCCAATGTATCCCTGCAAAGTTTGGTGAAGATCTGAGTATGTAGTTTTTGACCTTATCTGGAACCTCCCATCTGAAAATTTGAAAATTCTTAAAAAATTCGACCAATATCTTGATGTCTCCAATCTTTTGTTTTGTACGTTTTTTCCACGTGTCTTGACACATAATGTATCCATGCAAAGTTTGGTGAAGATATGAGTATGTAGTTTTTGACCTTATATGGAACCTCCTATCTGAAAATTTGAAAATTCTTAAAAAATTCGTCCAAAATCTTGATGTCTCCAATCTCTTGTTTTGTACGTTTTTTCCACGTGTCTTGACATGCAAAGTATCCCTGCAACGTTTGGTGAAGATCTGAGTATGTAGTTTTTGACCTTATCTGGAACCTCCTATCTGAAAATTTGAAAATTCTTCAAAAATTCGTCGAAAATCTTGATGTCTCCAATCTCTTGTTTTGTACGTTTTTTCCACGTGTCTTGACATCCAATGTATCCCTGCAATGTTTGGTGGAGATCTGAGTATGTAGTTTTTGACCTTATCTGGGACCTCCTATCAGAAAATTTGAAAATTCTTCAAAAATTCGTCCAAAATCTTGATGTCTCCAATCTCTTGTTTTGTACGTTTTTTCCACGTGTCTCGACCTCCAATGTATCCCTGCAAAGTTTGGTGAAGATCTGAGTATGTCGTTTTTGACCTTATCTGGAACATCCTTTCTGAAAATTTGAAAATTCTTAAAAAATTCGTCGAAAATCTTGATGTCTCCAATCTCTTGTTTTGTACGTTTTTTCCACGTGTCTTGACATCCAATGTATCCCTGCAAAGTTTGGTGAAGATCTGAGTATGTAGTTTTTGACCTTATATGGAACCTCCTTTCTGAAAATTTGAAAATTCTCAAAAAATTCGTCCATAATCTTGATGTCTCCAATCTCTTGTTTTGTACGTTTTTTCCACGTGTCTTGACATCCAATGTATCCCTGCAAAGTTTGGTGAAGATCTGAGTATGTAGTTTTTGACCTTATATGGAACCTCCTATCTGAAAATTTGAAAATTCTTAAAAAATTCGTCCAAAATCTTGATGACCCCAATCTCTTGTTTTGTACGTTTTTTCCACGTGTCTTGACACATAATGTATCCATGCAAAGTTTGGTGAAGATCTGAGTATGTAGTTTTTGACCTTATATGGAACCTCCTATCTGAAAATTTGAAAATTCTTAAAAAATTCGTCCAAAATCTTGATGTCTCCAATCTCTTGTTTTGTACGTTTTTTCCACGTGTCTTGACATCCAATGTATCCCTGCAAAGTTTGGTGAAGATCTGAGTATGTAGTTTTTGACCTTATCTGGAACCTCCCATCTGAAAATTTGAAAATTGTTAAAAAATTCGTCCAAAATCTTGATGTCTCCAATCTCTTTTTTGTACGTTTTTTCCACGTGTCTTGACATCCAATGTATCCCTGCAAAGTTTGGTGAAGATCTGAGTATGTAGTTTTTGACCTTATCTGGAACCTCCCATCTGAAAATTTGAAAATTCTTAAAAAATTCGACCAAAATCTTGATGTCTCCAATCTTTTGTTTTGTACGTTTTTTCCACGTGTCTTGACACATAATGTATCCATGCAAAGTTTGGTGAAGATCTGAGTATGTAGTTTTTGACCTTATATGGAACCTCCTATCTGAAAATTTGAAAATTCTTAAAAAATTCGTCCAAAATCTTGATGTCTCCAATCTCTTGTTTTGTACGTTTTTTCCACGTGTCTTGACATCCAATGTATCCCTGCAAAGTTTGGTGAAGATCTGAGTATGTAGTTTTTGACCTTATCTGGAACCTCCCATCTGAAAATTTGAAAATTCCTAAAAAATCCGTGCAAAATCTTGATGACCCCAATCTCTTGTTTTGTACGTTTTTTCCACGTGTCTTGACATCCAATGTATCCATGCAAAGTTTGGTGAAGATCTGAGTATGTCGTTTTTGACCTTATCTGGAACATCCTTTCTGAAAATTTGAAAATTGTTAAAAAATTCGTCGAAAATCTTGATGTCTCCCATCTCTTTTTTGTACGTTTTTTCCACGTGTCTTGACATCCAATGTATCCCTGCAAAGTTTGGTGAAGATCTGAGTATGTAGTTTTTGACCTTATCTGGAACCTCCCATCTGAAAATTTGAAAATTCTTAAAAAATTCGTCGAAAATCTTGATGTCTCCGATCTCTTGTTTTGTACGTTTTTTCCACGTGTCTTGACATCCAATGTATCCCTGCAAAGTTTGGTGAAGATCTGAGTATGTTGTTTTTGACCTTATCTGGAACATCCTTTCTGAAAATTTGAAAATTGTTAAAAAATTCGTCCAAAATCTTGATGTCTCCTATCTCTTGTTTTGTACGTTTTTTCCACGTGTCTTGACATCCAATGTATCCCTGCAAAGTTTGGTGAAGATCTGAGTATGTAGTTTTTGACCTTATCTGGAACCTCCCATCTGAAAATTTGAAAATTCTTAAAAAATTCGACCAATATCTTGATGTCTCCAATCTTTTGTTTTGTACGTTTTTTCCACGTGTCTTGACATCCAATGTATCCCTGCAAAGTTTGGTGAAGATCTGAGTATGTCGTTTTTGACCTTATCTGGAACATCCTTTCTGAAAATTTGAAAATTCTTAAAAAATTCGTCCAAAATCTTGATGTCTCCAATCTCTTTTTTGTACGTTTTTTCCACGTGTCTTGACATCCAATGTATCCCTGCAAAGTTTGGTGAAGATCTGAGTATGTAGTTTTTGACCTTATCTGGAACCTCCCATCTGAAAATTTGAAAATTCTTAAAAAATTCGACCAAAATCTTGATGTCTCCAATCTTTTGTTTTGTACGTTTTTTCCACGTGTCTTGACACATAATGTATCCATGCAAAGTTTGGTGAAGATCTGAGTATATAGTTTTTGACCTTATATGGAACCTCCTATCTGAAAATTTGAAAATTCTTAAAAAATTCGTCCAAAATCTTGATGTCTCCAATCTCTTGTTTTGTACGTTTTTTCCACGTGTCTTGACATCCAATGTATCCCTGCAAAGTTTGGTGAAGATCTGAGTATGTAGTTTTTGACCTTATCTGGAACCTCCCATCTGAAAATTTGAAAATTCCTAAAAAAACCGTGCAAAATCTTGATGACCCCAATCTCTTGTTTTGTACGTTTTTTCCACGTGTCTTGACATCCAATGTATCCATGCAAAGTTTGGTGAAGATCTGAGTATGTCGTTTTTGACCTTATCTGGAACATCCTTTCTGAAAATTTGCAAATTGTTAAAAAATTCGTCCAAAATCTTGATGTCTCCAATCTCTTTTTTGTACGTTTTTTCCACGTGTCTTGACATCCAATGTATCCCTGCAAAGTTTGGTGAAGATCTGAGTATGTAGTTTTTGACCTTATATGGAACCTCCTGTCTGAAAATTTGAAAATTCTTAAAAAATTCGTCCAAAATCTTGATGTCTCCAATCTCTTGCTTTGTACGTTTTTTCCACGTGTCTTGACATCCAATGTATCCCTGCAAAGTTTGGTGAAGATCTGAGTATGTAGTTTTTGACCTTATCTGGAACCTCCCATCTGAAAATTTGAAAATTCCTAAAAAATCCGTGCAAAATCTTGATGACCCCAATCTCTTGTTTTGTACGTTTTTTCCACGTGTCTTGACATCCAATGTATCCCTGCAAAGTTTGGTGAAGATATGAGTATGTAGTTTTTGACCTTATCTGGAACCTCCCATCTGAAAATTTGAAAATTCCTAAAAAATCCGTGCAAAATCTTGATAACCCCAATCTCTTGTTTTGTACGTTTTTTCCACGTGTCTTGACATCCAATGTATCCCTGCAAAGTTTGGTGAAGATCTGAGTATGTCGTTTTTGACCTTATCTGGAACATCCTTTCTGAAAATTTGAAAATTCTTAAAAAATTCGTCCAAAATCTTGATGTCTCCAATCTCTTTTTGTACGTTTTTTCCACGTGTCTTGACATCCAATGTATCCATGCAAAGTTTGGTGAAGATCTGAGTATGTCGTTTTTGACCTTATCTGGAACATCCTTTCTGAAAATTTGAAAATTGTTAAAAAATTCGTCCAAAATCTTGATGTCTCCAATCTCTTTTTTGTACGTTTTTTCCACGTGTCTTGACATCCAATGTATCCCTGCAAAGTTTGGTGAAGATCTGAGTATGTAGTTTTTGACCTTATCTGGAACCTCCCATCTGAAAATTTGAAAATTCTTAAAAAATTCGACCAAAATCTTGATGTCTCCAATCTTTTGTTTTGTACGTTTTTTCCACGTGTCTTGACACATAATGTATCCATGCAAAGTTTGGTGAAGATCTGAGTATGTAGTTTTTGACCTTATATGGAACCTCCTATCTGAAAATTTGAAAATTCTTAAAAAATTCGTCCAAAATCTTGATGTCTCCAATCTCTTGTTTTGTACGTTTTTTCCACGTGTCTTGACATCCAATGTATCCCTGCAAAGTTTGGTGAAGATCTGAGTATGTAGTTTTTGACCTTATCTGGAACCTCCCATCTGAAAATTTGAAAATTCCTAAAAAATCCGTGCAAAATCTTGATGACCCCAATCTCTTGTTTTGTACGTTTTTTCCACGTGTCTTGACATCCAATGTATCCATGCAAAGTTTGGTGAAGATCTGAGTATGTCGTTTTTGACCTTATCTGGAACATCCTTTCTGAAAATTTGAAAATTGTTAAAAAATTCGTCCAAAATCTTGATGTCTCCAATCTCTTTTTTGTACGTTTTTTCCACGTGTCTTGACATCCAATGTATCCCTGCAAAGTTTGGTGAAGATCTGAGTATGTAGTTTTTGACCTTATCTGGAACCTCCCATCTGAAAATTTGAAAATTCTTCAAAAATTCGTCGAAAATCTTGATGTCTCCAATCTCTTGTTTTGTACGTTTTTTCCACGTGTCTCGACCTCCAATGGATCCCTGCAAAGTTTGGTGAAGATCTGAGTATGTCGTTTTTGACCTTATCTGGAACATCCTTTCTGAAAATTTGAAAATTCTTAAAAAATTCGTCGAAAATCTTGATGTCTCCAATCTCTTGTTTTGTACGTTTTTTCCACGTGTCTTGACATCCAATGTATCCCTGCAAAGTTTGGTGAAGATCTGAGTATGTAGTTTTTGACCTTATATGGAACCTCCTATCTGAAAATTTGAAAATTCTTAAAAAATTCGTCCAAAATCTTGATGTCTCCAATCTCTTGTTTTGTACGTTTTTTCCACGTGTCTCGACCTCCGATGGATCCCTGCAAAGTTTGGTGAAGATCTGAGTATGTCGTTTTTGACCTTATCTGGAACCTCCCATCTGAAAATTTGAAAATTCTTAAAAAATTCGACCAATATCTTGATGTCTCCAATCTTTTGTTTTGTACGTTTTTTCCACGTGTCTTGACATCCAATGTATCCCTGCAAAGTTTGGTGAAGATCTGAGTATGTAGTTTTTGACCTTATATGGAACCTCCTATCTGAAAATTTGAAAATTCTTAAAAAATTCGTCCAAAATCTTGTTGACCCCAATCTCTTGTTTTGTACGTTTTTTCCACGTGTCTTGACACATAATGTATCCATGCAAAGTTTGGTGAAGATCTGAGTATGTAGTTTTTGACCTTATATGGAACCTCCTATCTGAAAATTTGAAAATTCTTAAAAAATTCGTCGAAAATCTTGATGTCTCCAATCTCTTGTTTTGTACGTTTTTTCCACGTGTCTTGATATCCAATGTATCCCTGCAAAGTTTGGTGAAGATCTGAGTATGTCGTTTTTGACCTTATCTGGAACATCCTTTCTGAAAATTTGAAAATTCTTAAAAAATTCGTCCAAAATCTTGATGTCTCCAATCTCTTGTTTTGTACGTTTTTTCCACGTGTCTCGACCTCCAATGGATCCCTGCAAAGTTTGGTGAAGATCTGAGTATGTCGTTTTTGACCTTATCTGGAACCTCCCATCTGAAAATTTGAAAATTCTTAAAAAATTCGACCAATATCTTGATGTCTCCAATCTTTTGTTTTGTACGTTTTTTCCACGTGTCTTGACATCCAATGTATCCCTGCAAAGTTTGGTGAAGATCTGAGTATGTAGTTTTTGACCTTATATGGAACCTCCTATCTGAAAATTTGAAAATTCTTAAAAAAGTCGTCCAAAATCTTGATGACCCCAATCTCTTGTTTTGTACGTTTTTTCCACGTGTCTTGACACATAATGTATCCATGCAAAGTTTGGTGAAGATCTGAGTATGTAGTTTTTGACCTTATATGGAACCTCCTATCTGAAAATTTGAAAATTCTTAAAAAATTCGTCGAAAATCTTGATGTCTCCAATCTCTTGTTTTGTACGTTTTTTCCACGTGTCTTGATATCCAATGTATCCCTGCAAAGTTTGGTGAAGATCTGAGTATGTCGTTTTTGACCTTATCTGGAACATCCTTTCTGAAAATTTGAAAATTGTTAAAAAATTCGTCCAAAATCTTGATGTCTCCAATCTCTTTTTTGTACGTTTTTTCCACGTGTCTTGACATCCAATGTATCCCTGCAAAGTTTGGTGAAGATCTGAGTATGTAGTTTTTGACCTTATCTGGAACCTCCCATCTGAAAATTTGAAAATTCTTAAAAAATTCGACCAAAATCTTGATGTCTCCAATCTTTTGTTTTGTACGTTTTTTCCACGTGTCTTGACACATAATGTATCCATGCAAAGTTTGGTGAAGATCTGAGTATGTAGTTTTTGACCTTATATGGAACCTCCTATCTGAAAATTTGAAAATTCTTAAAAAATTCGTCCAAAATCTTGATGTCTCCAATCTCTTGTTTTGTACGTTTTTTCCACGTGTCTTGACATCCAATGTATCCCTGCAAAGTTTGGTGAAGATCTGAGTATGTAGTTTTTGACCTTATCTGGAACCTCCCATCTGAAAATTTGAAAATTCCTAAAAAATCCGTGCAAAATCTTGATGACCCCAATCTCTTGTTTTGTACGTTTTTTCCACGTGTCTTGACATCCAATGTATCCATGCAAAGTTTGGTGAAGATCTGAGTATGTCGTTTTTGACCTTATCTGGAACATCCTTTCTGAAAATTTGAAAATTCTTAAAAAATTCGTCCAAAATCTTGATGTCTCCAATCTCTTTTTTGTACGTTTTTTCCACGTGTCTTGACATCCAATGTATCCCTGCAAAGTTTGGTGAAGATCTGAGTATGTAGTTTTTGACCTTATATGGAACCTCCTATCTGAAAATTTGAAAATTCTTAAAAAATTCGTCCAAAATCTTGATGACCCCAATCTCTTGTTTTGTACGTTTTTTCCACGTGTCTTGACACATAATGTATCCATGCAAAGTTTGGTGAAGATCTGAGTATGTAGTTTTTGACTTTATATGGAACCTCCTATCTGAAAATTTGAAAATTCTTAAAAAATTCGTCGAAAATCTTGATGTCTCCAATCTCTTGTTTTGTACGTTTTTTCCACGTGTCTTGATATCCAATGTATCCCTGCAAAGTTTGGTGAAGATCTGAGTATGTCGTTTTTGACCTTATCTGGAACATCCTTTCTGAAAATTTGAAAATTCTTAAAAAATTCGTCCAAAATCTTGATGTCTCCAATCTCTTTTTTGTACGTTTTTTCCACGTGTCTTGACATCCAATGTATCCCTGCAAAGTTTGGTGAAGATCTGAGTATGTAGTTTTTGACCTTATCTGGAACCTCCCATCTGAAAATTTGAAAATTGTTAAAAAATTCGACCAAAATCTTGATGTCTCCAATCTTTTGTTTTGTACGTTTTTTCCACGTGTCTTGACACATAATGTATCCATGCAAAGTTTGGTGAAGATCTGAGTATGTAGTTTTTGACCTTATATGGAACCTCCTATCTGAAAATTTGAAAATTCTTAAAAAATTCGTCCAAAATCTTGATGTCTCCAATCTCTTGTTTTGTACGTTTTTTCCACGTGTCTTGACATCCAATGTATCCCTGCAAAGTTTGGTGAAGATCTGAGTATGTAGTTTTTGACCTTATCTGGAACCTCCCATCTGAAAATTTGAAAATTCCTAAAAAATCCGTGCAAAATCTTGATGACCCCAATCTCTTGTTTTGTACGTTTTTTCCACGTGTCTTGACATCCAATGTATCCCTGCAAAGTTTGGTGAAGATATGAGTATGTAGTTTTTGACCTTATCTGGAACCTCCCATCTGAAAATTTTGAAAATTCCTAAAAAATCCGTGCAAAATCTTGATGACCCCAATCTCTTGTTTTGTACGTTTTTTCCACGTGTCTTGACATCCAATGTATCCCTGCAAAGTTTGGTGAAGATCTGAGTATGTCGTTTTTGACCTTATCTGGAACATCCTTTCTGAAAATTTGAAAATTCTTAAAAAATTCGTCCAAAATCTTGATGCCTCCAATCTCTTTTTGTACGTTTTTTCCACGTGTCTTGACATCCAATGTATCCATGCAAAGTTTGGTGAAGATCTGAGTATGTCGTTTTTGACCTTATCTGGAACATCCTTTCTGAAAATTTGAAAATTGTTAAAAAATTCGTCCAAAATCTTGATGTCTCCAATCTCTTTTTTGTACGTTTTTTCCACGTGTCTTGACATCCAATGTATCCCTGCAAAGTTTGGTGAAGATCTGAGTATGTAGTTTTTGACCTTATCTGGAACCTCCCATCTGAAAATTTGAAAATTCTTAAAAAATTCGACCAAAATCTTGATGTCTCCAATCTTTTGTTTTGTACGTTTTTTCCACGTGTCTTGACACATAATGTATCCATGCAAAGTTTGGTGAAGATCTGAGTATGTAGTTTTTGACCTTATATGGAACCTCCTATCTGAAAATTTGAAAATTCTTAAAAAATTCGTCCAAAATCTTGATGTCTCCAATCTCTTGTTTTGTACGTTTTTTCCACGTGTCTTGACATCCAATGTATCCCTGCAAAGTTTGGTGAAGATCTGAGTATGTAGTTTTTGACCTTATCTGGAACCTCCCATCTGAAAATTTGAAAATTCCTAAAAAATCCGTGCAAAATCTTGATGACCCCAATCTCTTGTTTTGTACGTTTTTTCCACATGTCTTGACATCCAATGTATCCATGCAAAGTTTGGTGAAGATCTGAGTATGTCGTTTTTGACCTTATCTGGAACATCCTTTCTGAAAATTTGAAAATTGTTAAAAAATTCGTCCAAAATCTTGATGTCTCCAATCTCTTTTTTGTACGTTTTTTCCACGTGTCTTGACATCCAATGTATCCCTGCAAAGTTTGGTGAAGATCTGAGTATGTAGTTTTTGACCTTATCTGGAACCTCCCATCTGAAAATTTGAAAATTCTTCAAAAATTCGTCCAAAATCTTGATGTCTCCAATCTCTTGTTTTGTACGTTTTTTCCACGTGTCTCGACCTCCAATGGATCCCTGCAAAGTTTGGTGAAGATCTGAGTATGTCGTTTTTGACCTTATCTGGAACATCCTTTCTGAAAATTTGAAAATTCTTAAAAAATTCGTCGAAAATCTTGATGTCTCCAATCTCTTGTTTTGTACGTTTTTTCCACGTGTCTTGACATCCAATGTATCCCTGCAAAGTTTGGTGAAGATCTGAGTATGTAGTTTTTGACCTTATATGGAACCTCCTATCTGAAAATTTGAAAATTCTTAAAAAATTCGTCCAAAATCTTGATGTCTCCAATCTCTTGTTTTGTACGTTTTTTCCACGTGTCTCGACCTCCAATGGATCCCTGCAAAGTTTGGTGAAGATCTGAGTATGTCGTTTTTGACCTTATCTGGAACCTCCCATCTGAAAATTTGAAAATTCTTAAAAAATTCGACCAATATCTTGATGTCTCCAATCTTTTGTTTTGTACGTTTTTTCCACGTGTCTTGACATCCAATGTATCCCTGCAAAGTTTGGTGAAGATCTGAGTATGTAGTTTTTGACCTTATATGGAACCTCCTATCTGAAAATTTGAAAATTCTTAAAAAATTCGTCCAAAATCTTGATGACCCCAATCTCTTGTTTTGTACGTTTTTTCCACGTGTCTTGACACATAATGTATCCATGCAAAGTTTGGTGAAGATCAGAGTATGTAGTTTTTGACCTTATATGGAACCTCCTATCTGAAAATTTGAAAATTCTTAAAAAATTCGTCGAAAATCTTGATGTCTCCAATCTCTTGTTTTGTACGTTTTTTCCACGTGTCTTGATATCCAATGTATCCCTGCAAAGTTTGGTGAAGATCTGAGTATGTCGTTTTTGACCTTATCTGGAACATCCTTTCTGAAAATTTGAAAATTGTTAAAAAATTCGTCCAAAATCTTGATGTCTCCAATCTCTTTTTTGTACGTTTTTTCCACGTGTCTTGACATCCAATGTATCCCTGCAAAGTTTGGTGAAGATCTGAGTATGTAGTTTTTGACCTTATCTGGAACCTCCCATCTGAAAATTTGAAAATTCTTAAAAAATTCGACCAAAATCTTGATGTCTCCAATCTTTTGTTTTGTACGTTTTTTCCACGTGTCTTGACACATAATGTATCCATGCAAAGTTTGGTGAAGATCTGAGTATGTAGTTTTTGACCTTATATGGAACCTCCTATCTGAAAATTTGAAAATTCTTAAAAAATTCGTCCAAAATCTTGATGTCTCCAATCTCTTGTTTTGTACGTTTTTTCCACGTGTCTTGACATCCAATGTATCCCTGCAAAGTTTGGTGAAGATCTGAGTATGTAGTTTTTGACCTTATCTGGAACCTCCCATCTGAAAATTTGAAAATTCCTAAAAAATCCGTGCAAAATCTTGATGACCCCAATCTCTTGTTTTGTACGTTTTTTCCACGTGTCTTGACATCCAATGTATCCATGCAAAGTTTGGTGAAGATCTGAGTATGTCGTTTTTGACCTTATCTGGAACATCCTTTCTGAAAATTTGAAAATTGTTAAAAAATTCGTCCAAAATCTTGATGTCTCCAATCTCTTTTTTGTACGTTTTTTCCACGTGTCTTGACATCCAATGTATCCCTGCAAAGTTTGGTGAAGATCTGAGTATGTAGTTTTTGACCTTATATGGAACCTCCTATCTGAAAATTTGAAAATTCTTAAAAAATTCGTCCAAAATCTTGATGTCTCCAATCTCTTGTTTTGTACGTTTTTTCCACGTGTCTTGACATCCAATGTATCCCTGCAAAGTTTGGTGAAGATCTGAGTATGTAGTTTTTGACCTTATCTGGAACCTCCCATCTGAAAATTTGAAAATTCCTAAAAATTCCGTGCAAAATCTTGATGACCCCAATCTCTTGTTTTGTACGTTTTTCCACGTGTCTTGACATCCAATGTATCCCTGCAAAGTTTGGTGAAGATATGAGTATGTAGTTTTTGACCTTATCTGGAACCTCCCATCTGAAAATTTGAAAATTCCTAAAAAATCCGTGCAAAATCTTGATGACCCCAATCTCTTGTTTTGTACGTTTTTTCCACGTGTCTTGACATCCAATGTATCCCTGCAAAGTTTGGTGAAGATCTGAGTATGTCGTTTTTGACCTTATCTGGAACATCCTTTCTGAAAATTTGAAAATTCTTAAAAAATTCGTCCAAAATCTTGATGTCTCCAATCTCTTTTTGTACGTTTTTTCCACGTGTCTTGACATCCAATGTATCCATGCAAAGTTTGGTGAAGATCTGAGTATGTCGTTTTTGACCTTATCTGGAACATCCTTTCTGAAAATTTGAAAATTGTTAAAAAATTCGTCCAAAATCTTGATGTCTCCAATCTCTTTTTTGTACGTTTTTTCCACGTGTCTTGACATCCAATGTATCCCTGCAAAGTTTGGTGAAGATCTGAGTATGTAGTTTTTGACCTTATCTGGAACCTCCCATCTGAAAATTTGAAAATTCTTAAAAAATTCGACCAAAATCTTGATGTCTCCAATCTTTTGTTTTGTACGTTTTTTCCACGTGTCTTGACACATAATGTATCCATGCAAAGTTTGGTGAAGATCTGAGTATGTAGTTTTTGACCTTATATGGAACCTCCTATCTGAAAATTTGAAAATTCTTAAAAAATTCGTCCAAAATCTTGATGTCTCCAATCTCTTGTTTTGTACGTTTTTTCCACGTGTCTTGACATCCAATGTATCCCTGCAAAGTTTGGTGAAGATCTGAGTATGTAGTTTTTGACCTTATCTGGAACCTCCCATCTGAAAATTTGAAAATTCCTAAAAAATCCGTGCAAAATCTTGATGACCCCAATCTCTTGTTTTGTACGTTTTTTCCACGTGTCTTGACATCCAATGTATCCATGCAAAGTTTGGTGAAGATCTGAGTATGTCGTTTTTGACCTTATCTGGAACATCCTTTCTGAAAATTTGAAAATTGTTAAAAAATTCGTCCAAAATCTTGATGTCTCCAATCTCTTTTTTGTACGTTTTTTCCACGTGTCTTGACATCCAATGTATCCCTGCAAAGTTTGGTGAAGATCTGAGTATGTAGTTTTTGACCTTATATGGAACCTCCTATCTGAAAATTTGAAAATTCTTAAAAAATTCGTCCAAAATCTTGATGTCTCCAATCTCTTGTTTTGTACGTTTTTTCCACGTGTCTTGACATCCAATGTATCCCTGCAAAGTTTGGTGAAGATCTGAGTATGTAGTTTTTGACCTTATCTGGAACCTCCCATCTGAAAATTTGAAAATTCCTAAAAATTCCGTGCAAAATCTTGATGACCCCAATCTCTTGTTTTGTACGTTTTTCCACGTGTCTTGACATCCAATGTATCCCTGCAAAGTTTGGTGAAGATATGAGTATGTAGTTTTTGACCTTATCTGGAACCTCCCATCTGAAAATTTGAAAATTCCTAAAAAATCCGTGCAAAATCTTGATGACCCCAATCTCTTGTTTTGTACGTTTTTTCCACGTGTCTTGACATCCAATGTATATCTGCAAAGTTTGGTGAAGATCTGAGTATGTCGTTTTTGACCTTATCTGGAACATCCTTTCTGAAAATTTGAAAATTCTTAAAAAATTCGTCCAAAATCTTGATGTCTCCAATCTCTTTTTGTACGTTTTTTCCACGTGTCTTGACATCCAATGTATCCATGCAAAGTTTGGTGAAGATCTGAGTATGTCGTTTTTGACCTTATCTGGAACATCCTTTCTGAAAATTTGAAAATTGTTAAAAAATTCGTCCAAAATCTTGATGTCTCCAATCTCTTTTTTGTACGTTTTTTCCACGTGTCTTGACATCCAATGTATCCCTGCAAAGTTTGGTGAAGATCTGAGTATGTAGTTTTTGACCTTATCTGGAACCTCCCATCTGAAAATTTGAAAATTCTTAAAAAATTCGACCAAAATCTTGATGTCTCCAATCTTTTGTTTTGTACGTTTTTTCCACGTGTCTTGACACATAATGTATCCATGCAAAGTTTGGTGAAGATCTGAGTATGTAGTTTTTGACCTTATATGGAACCTCCTATCTGAAAATTTGAAAATTCTTAAAAAATTCGTCCAAAATCTTGATGTCTCCAATCTCTTGTTTTGTACGTTTTTTCCACGTGTCTTGACATCCAATGTATCCCTGCAAAGTTTGGTGAAGATCTGAGTATGTAGTTTTTGACCTTATCTGGAACCTCCCATCTGAAAATTTGAAAATTCCTAAAAAATCCGTGCAAAATCTTGATGACCCCAATCTCTTGTTTTGTACGTTTTTTCCACGTGTCTTGACATCCAATGTATCCATGCAAAGTTTGGTGAAGATCTGAGTATGTCGTTTTTGACCTTATCTGGAACATCCTTTCTGAAAATTTGAAAATTGTTAAAAAATTCGTCCAAAATCTTGATGTCTCCAATCTCTTTTTTGTACGTTTTTTCCACGTGTCTTGACATCCAATGTATCCCTGCAAAGTTTGGTGAAGATCTGAGTATGTAGTTTTTGACCTTATCTGGAACCTCCCATCTGAAAATTTGAAAATTCTTCAAAAATTCGTCCAAAATCTTGATGTCTCCAATCTCTTGTTTTGTACGTTTTTTCCACGTGTCTCGACCTCCAATGGATCCCTGCAAAGTTTGGTGAAGATCTGAGTATGTCGTTTTTGACCTTATCTGGAACATCCTTTCTGAAAATTTGAAAATTCTTAAAAAATTCGTCGAAAATCTTGATGTCTCCAATCTCTTGTTTTGTACGTTTTTTCCACGTGTCTTGACATCCAATGTATCCCTGCAAAGTTTGGTGAAGATCTGAGTATGTAGTTTTTGACCTTATATGGAACCTCCTATCTGAAAATTTGAAAATTCTTAAAAAATTCGTCCAAAATCTTGATGTCTCCAATCTCTTGTTTTGTACGTTTTTTCCACGTGTCTCGACCTCCAATGGATCCCTGCAAAGTTTGGTGAAGATCTGAGTATGTCGTTTTTGACCTTATCTGGAACCTCCCATCTGAAAATTTGAAAATTCTTAAAAAATTCGTCGAAAATCTTGATGTCTCCGATCTCTTGTTTTGTACGTTTTTTCCACGTGTCTTGACATGCAAAGTATTCCTGCAAAGTTTGGTGAAGATCTGAGTATGTAGTTTTTGACCTTATCTGGAACCTCCCATCTGAAAATTTGAAAATTCCTAAAAAATCCGTCCAAAATCTTGATGACCCCAATCTCTTGTTTTGTACTTTTTTTCCACGTGTCTCGACCTCCAATGTATCCCTGCAAAGTTTGGTGAAGATCTGAGTATGTAGTTTTTGACCTTATATGGAACCTCCTATCTGAAAATTTGAAAATTCTTAAAAAATTCGTCCAAAATCTTGATGTCACCAATCCTATGTTTTGTATGTTTTTTCCACGTGTCTTGACATGCAAAGTATTCCTGCAAAGTTTGGTGAAGATCTGAGTATGTAGTTTTTGACCTCATCTGGAACCTCCTATCTGAAAATTTGAAAATTCTTAAAAAATTCGTCCAAAATTTTGATGTCTCCAATCTCTTGTTTTGTACGTTTTTTCCACGTGTCTTGACATCCAATGTATCCCTGCAATGTTTGGTGAAGATCTGAGTATGTAGTTTTTGACCTTATCTGGAACCTCCCATCTGAAAATTTGAAAATTCCTAAAAAATCCGTCCAAAATCTTGATGACCCCAATCTCTTGTTTTGTACGTTTTTTCCACGTGTCTTGACATCCAATGTATCCCTGCAAAGTTTGGTGAAGATCTGAGTATGTAGTTTTTGACCTTATCTGGAACCTCCTATCTGAAAATTTGAAAATTCTTAAAAAATTCGTCCAAAATCTTGATGTCTCCAATCTCTTGTTTTGTACGTTTTTTCCACGTGTCTTGACATCCAATGTATTCCTGCAATGTTTGGTGAAGATCTGAGTATGTAGTTTTTGACCTTATATGGAACCTCCTATCTGAAAATTTGAAAATTCTTAAAAAATTCGACCAAAATCTTGATGTCTCCAATCTCTTGTTTTGTACGTTTTTTCCACGTGTCTTGACATCCAATGTATCCCTGCAAAGTTTGGTGAAGATCTGAGTATGTAGTTTTTGACCTTATATTGAACCTCCCATCTGAAAATTTGAAAATTCTTAAAAAATTCGTCCAAAATCTTGATGTCTCCAATCTCTTGTTTTGTACGTTTTTTCCACGTGTCTTGATATCCAATGTATCCCTGCAAAGTTTGGTGAAGATCTGAGTATGTCGTTTTTGACCTTATCTGGAACATCCTTTCTGAAAATTTGAAAATTGTTAAAAAATTCGTCCAAAATCTTGATGTCTCCAATCTCTTTTTTGTACGTTTTTTCCACGTGTCTTGACATCCAATGTATCCCTGCAAAGTTTGGTGAAGATCTGAGTATGTCGTTTTTGACCTTATCTGGAACCTCCCATCTGAAAATTTGAAAATTCTTAAAAAATTCGTCGAAAATCTTGATGTCTCCGATCTCTTGTTTTGTACGTTTTTTCCACGTGTCTTGACATGCAAAGTATTCCTGCAAAGTTTGGTGAAGATCTGAGTATGTAGTTTTTGACCTCATCTGGAACCTCCTATCTGAAAATTTGAAAATTCTTAAAAAATTCGTCCAAAATCTTGATGACCCCAATCTCTTGTTTTGTACGTTTTTTCCACGTGTCTTGACATCCAATGTATCCCTGCAAAGTTTAGTGAAGATCTGAGTATGTAGTTTTTGACCTTATCTGGAACCTCCTATCTGAAAATTTGAAAATTCTTAAAAAATTCGTCCAAAATCTTGATGTCTCCAATCTCTTGTTTTGTACGTTTTTTCCACGTGTCTTGATATCCAATGTATCCCTGCAAAGTTTGGTGAAGATCTGAGTATGTAGTTTTTGACCTTATATGGAACCTCCTATCTGAAAATTTGAAAATTCTTAAAAAATTCGTCCAAAATCTTGATGTCTCCAATCTCTTGTTTTGTACGTTTTTTCCACGTGTCTTGACATCCAATGTATCCCTGCAAAGTTTGGTGAAGATCTGAGTATGTCGTTTTTGACCTTATCTGGAACATCCTTTCTGAAAATTTGAAAATTGTTAAAAAATTCGTCCAAAATCTTGATGTCTCCAATCTCTTTTTTGTACGTTTTTCCACGTGTCTTGACATCCAATGTATCCCTGCAAAGTTTGGTGAAGATCTGAGTATGTCGTTTTTGACCTTATCTGGAACCTCCCATCTGAAAATTTGAAAATTCTTAAAAAATTCGTCGAAAATCTTGATGTCTCCGATCTCTTGTTTTGTACGTTTTTTCCACGTGTCTTGACATGCAAAGTATTCCTGCAAAGTTTGGTGAAGATCTGAGTATGTAGTTTTTGACCTCATCTGGAACCTCCTATCTGAAAATTTGAAAATTCTTAAAAAATTCGTCCAAAATCTTGATGACCCCAATCTCTTGTTTTGTACGTTTTTTCCACGTGTCTTGACATCCAATGTATCCCTGCAAAGTTTAGTGAAGATCTGAGTATGTAGTTTTTGACCTTATCTGGAACCTCCTATCTGAAAATTTGAAAATTCTTAAAAAATTCGTCCAAAATCTTGATGTCTCCAATCTCTTGTTTTGTACGTTTTTTCCACGTGTCTTGATATCCAATGTATCCCTGCAAAGTTTGGTGAAGATCTGAGTATGTAGTTTTTGACCTTATATGGAACCTCCTATCTGAAAATTTGAAAATTCTTAAAAAATTCGTCCAAAATCTTGATGTCTCCAATCTCTTGTTTTGTACGTTTTTTCCACGTGTCTTGACATCCAATGTATCCCTGCAAAGTTTGGTGAAGATCTGAGTATGTAGTTTTTGACCTTATATTGAACCTCCCATCTGAAAATTTGAAAATTCTTAAAAAATTCGTCCAAAATCTTGATGTCTCCAATCTCTTGTTTTGTACGTTTTTTCCACGTGTCTTGATATCCAATGTATCCCTGCAAAGTTTGGTGAAGATCTGAGTATGTAGTTTTTGACCTTATATGGAACCTCCTATCTGAAAATTTGAAAATTCTTAAAAAATTCGTCCAAAATTTTGATGTCTCCAATCTCTTGTTTTGTACGTTTTTTCCACGTGTCTTGACATCCAATGTATCCCTGCAATGTTTGGTGAAGATCTGAGTATGTAGTTTTTGACCTTATCTGGAACCTACCATCTGAAAATTTGAAAATTCCTAAAAAATCCGTCCAAAATCTTGATGACCCCAATCTCTTGTTTTGTACGATTTTTCCACGTGTCTTGACATCCAATGTATCCATGCAAAGTTTGGTGAAGAACTGAGTATGTAGTTTTTGACCTTATATGGAACCTCCTATCTGAAAATTTGAAAATTCTTAAAAAATTCGTCCAAAATCTTGATGTCTCCAATCTCTTGTTTTGTACGTTTTTTCCACGTGTCTTGACATCCAATGTATCCCTGCAAAGTTTGGTGAAGATCTGAGTATGTAGTTTTTGACCTTATCTGGAACCTCCCATCTGAAAATTTGAAAATTGGTAAAAAATTCGTCCAAAATCTTGATGTCTCCAATCTCTTTTTTGTACGTTTTTTCCACGTGTCTTGACATCCAATGTATCCCTGCAAAGTTTGGTGAAGATCTGAGTATGTAGTTTTTGACCTTATCTGGAACCTCCCATCTGAAAATTTGAAAATTCTTAAAAAATTCGACCAAAATCTTGATGTCTCCAATCTTTTGTTTTGTACGTTTTTTCCACGTGTCTTGACACATAATGTATCCATGCAAAGTTTGGTGAAGATCTGAGTATGTAGTTTTTGACCTTATATGGAACCTCCTATCTGAAAATTTGAAAATTCTTAAAAAATTCGTCCAAAATCTTGATGTCTCCAATCTCTTGTTTTGTACGTTTTTTCCACGTGTCTTGACATCCAATGTATCCCTGCAAAGTTTGGTGAAGATCTGAGTATGTAGTTTTTGACCTTATCTGGAACCTCCCATCTGAAAATTTGAAAATTCCTAAAAAATCCGTGCAAAATCTTGATGACCCCAATCTCTTGTTTTGTACGTTTTTTCCACGTGTCTTGACATCCAATGTATCCATGCAAAGTTTGGTGAAGATCTGAGTATGTCGTTTTTGACCTTATCTGGAACATCCTTTCTGAAAATTTGAAAATTGTTAAAAAATTCGTCGAAAATCTTGATGTCTCCAATCTCTTTTTTGTACGTTTTTTCCACGTGTCTTGACATCCAATGCATCCCTGCAAAGTTTGGTGAAGATCTGAGTATGTAGTTTTTTACCTTATCTGGAACCTCCCATCTGAAAATTTGAAAATTCTTAAAAAATTCGTCGAAAATCTTGATGTCTCCGATCTCTTGTTTTGTACGTTTTTTCCACGTGTCTTGACATCCAATGTATCCCTGCAAAGTTTGGTGAAGATCTGAGTATGTTGTTTTTGACCTTATCTGGAACATCCTTTCTGAAAATTTGAAAATTGTTAAAAAATTCGTCCAAAATCTTGATGTCTCCTATCTCTTGTTTTGTACGTTTTTTCCACGTGTCTTGACATCCAATGTATCCCTGCAAAGTTTGGTGAAGATCTGAGTATGTAGTTTTTGACCTTATCTGGAACCTCCCATCTGAAAATTTGAAAATTCTTAAAAAATTCGACCAATATCTTGATGTCTCCAATCTTTTGCTTTGTACGTTTTTTCCACGTGTCTTGACATCCAATGTATCCCTGCAAAGTTTGGTGAAGATCTGAGTATGTAGTTTTTGACCTTATATGGAACCTCCTATCTGAAAATTTGAAAATTCTTAAAAAATTCGTCCAAAATCTTGATGACCCCAATCTCTTGTTTTGTACGTTTTTTCCACGTGTCTTGACACATAATGTATCCATGCAAAGTTTGGTGAAGATCTGAGTATGTAGTTTTTGACCTTATATGGAACCTCCTATCTGAAAATTTGAAAATTCTTAAAAAATTCGTCGAAAATCTTGATGTCTCCAATCTCTTGTTTTGTACGTTTTTTCCCCGTGTCTTGATATCCAATGTATCCCTGCAAAGTTTGGTGAAGATCTGAGTATGTCGTTTTTGACCTTATCTGGAACATCCTTTCTGAAAATTTGAAAATTGTTAAAAAATTCGTCCAAAATCTTGATGTCTCCAATCTCTTTTTTGTACGTTTTTTCCACGTGTCTTGACATCCAATGTATCCCTGCAAAGTTTGGTGAAGATCTGAGTATGTAGTTTTTGACCTTATCTGGAACCTCCCATCTGAAAATTTGAAAATTCTTAAAAAATTCGACCAAAATCTTGATGTCTCCAATCTTTTGTTTTGTACGTTTTTTCCACGTGTCTTGACACATAATGTATCCATGCAAAGTTTGGTGAAGATCTGAGTATGTAGTTTTTGACCTTATATGGAACCTCCTATCTGAAAATTTGAAAATTCTTAAAAAATTCGTCCAAAATCTTGATGTCTCCAATCTCTTGTTTTGTACGTTTTTTCCACGTGTCTTGACATCCAATGTATCCCTGCAAAGTTTGGTGAAGATCTGAGTATGTAGTTTTTGACCTTATCTGGAACCTCCCATCTGAAAATTTGAAAATTCCTAAAAAATCCGTGCAAAATCTTGATGACCCCAATCTCTTGTTTTGTACGTTTTTTCCACGTGTCTTGACATCCAATGTATCCATGCAAAGTTTGGTGAAGATCTGAGTATGTCGTTTTTGACCTTATCTGGAACATCCTTTCTGAAAATTTGAAAATTGTTAAAAAATTCGTCCAAAATCTTGATGTCTCCAATCTCTTTTTTGTACGTTTTTCCACGTGTCTTGACATCCAATGTATCCCTGCAAAGTTTGGTGAAGATCTGAGTATGTAGTTTTTGACCTTATCTGGAACCTCCCATCTGAAAATTTGAAAATTCTTAAAAAATTCGTCGAAAATCTTGATGTCTCCGATCTCTTGTTTTGTACGTTTTTTCCACGTGTCTTGACATCCAATGTATCCCTGCAAAGTTTGGTGAAGATCTGAGTATGTTGTTTTTGACCTTATCTGGAACATCCTTTCTGAAAATTTGAAAATTGTTAAAAAATTCGTCCAAAATCTTGATGTCTCCTATCTCTTGTTTTGTACGTTTTTTCCACGTGTCTTGACATCCAATGTATCCCTGCAAAGTTTGGTGAAGATCTGAGTATGTAGTTTTTGACCTTATCTGGAACCTCCCATCTGAAAATTTGAAAATTCTTAAAAAATTCGACCAATATCTTGATGTCTCCAATCTTTTGTTTTGTACGTTTTTTCCACGTGTCTTGACACATAATGTATCCATGCAAAGTTTGGTGAAGATCTGAGTATGTAGTTTTTGACCTTATATGGAACCTCCTATCTCAAAATTTGAAAATTCTTAAAAAATTCGTCCAAAATCTTGATGTCTCCAATCTCTTGTTTGTACGTTTTTTCCACGTGTCTTGACATGCAAAGTATCCCTGCAACGTTTGGTGAAGATCTGAGTATGTAGTTTTTGACCTTATCTGGAACCTCCTATCAGAAAATTTGAAAATTCTTCAAAAATTCGTCCAAAATCTTGATGTCTCTAATCTCTTGTTTTGTACGTTTTTTCCACGTGTCTCGACCTCCAATGTATCCCTGCAAAGTTTGGTGAAGATCTGAGTATGTCGTTTTTGACCTTATCTGGAACATCCTTTCTGAAAATTTGAAAATTCTTAAAAAATTCGTCGAAAATCTTGATGTCTCCAATCTCTTGTTTTGTACGTTTTTTCCACGTGTCTTGACATCCAATGTATCCCTGCAAAGTTTGGTGAAGATCTGAGTATGTAGTTTTTGACCTTATATGGAACCTCCTTTCTGAAAATTTGAAAATTCTCAAAAAATTCGTCCATAATCTTGATGTCTCCAATCTCTTGTTTTGTACGTTTTTTCCACGTGTCTTGATATCCAATGTATCCATGCAAAGTTTGGTGAAGATCTGAGTATGTCGTTTTTGACCTTATCTGGAACATCCTTTCTGAAAATTTGAAAATTGTTAAAAAATTCGTCCAAAATCTTGATGTCTCCAATCTCTTTTTTGTACGTTTTTTCCACGTGTCTTGACATCCAATGTATTCCTGCAATGTTTGGTGAAGATCTGAGTATGTAGTTTTTGACCTTATATGGAACCTCCTATCTGAAAATTTGAAAATTCTTAAAAAATTCGTCCAAAATCTTGATGTCACCAATCCTATGTTTTGTATGTTTTTTCCACGTGTCTTGACATGCAAAGTATTCCTGCAAAGTTTGGTGAAGATCTGAGTATGTAGTTTTTGACCTCATCTGGAACCTCCTATCTGAAAATTTGAAAATTCTTAAAAAATTCGTCCAAAATTTTGATGTCTCCAATCTCTTGTTTTGTACGTTTTTTCCACGTGTCTTGACATCCAATGTATCCCTGCAATGTTTGGTGAAGATCTGAGTATGTAGTTTTTGACCTTATCTGGAACCTCCCATCTGAAAATTTGAAAATTCCTAAAAAATCCGTCCAAAATCTTGATGACCCCAATCTCTTGTTTTGTACGTTTTTTCCACGTGTCTTGACATCCAATGTATCCCTGCAAAGTTTGGTGAAGATCTGAGTATGTAGTTTTTGACCTTATCTGGAACCTCCTATCTGAAAATTTGAAAATTCTTAAAAAATTCGTCCAAAATCTTGATGTCTCCAATCTCTTGTTTTGTACGTTTTTTCCACGTGTCTTGACATCCAATGTATTCCTGCAATGTTTGGTGAAGATCTGAGTATGTAGTTTTTGACCTTATATGGAACCTCCTATCTGAAAATTTGAAAATTCTTAAAAAATTCGACCAAAATCTTGATGTCTCCAATCTCTTGTTTTGTACGTTTTTTCCACGTGTCTTGACATCCAATGTATCCCTGCAAAGTTTGGTGAAGATCTGAGTATGTAGTTTTTGACCTTATATTGAACCTCCCATCTGAAAATTTGAAAATTCTTATAAAATTCGTCCAAAATCTTGATGTCTCCAATCTCTTGTTTTGTACGTTTTTTCCACGTGTCTTGATATCCAATGTATCCCTGCAAAGTTTGGTGAAGATCTGAGTATGTCGTTTTTGACCTTATCTGGAACATCCTTTCTGAAAATTTGAAAATTGTTAAAAAATTCGTCCAAAATCTTGATGTCTCCAATCTCTTTTTTGTACGTTTTTTCCACGTGTCTTGACATCCAATGTATCCCTGCAAAGTTTGGTGAAGATCTGAGTATGTCGTTTTTGACCTTATCTGGAACCTCCCATCTGAAAATTTGAAAATTCTTAAAAAATTCGTCGAAAATCTTGATGTCTCCGATCTCTTGTTTTGTACGTTTTTTCCACGTGTCTTGACATGCAAAGTATTCCTGCAAAGTTTGGTGAAGATCTGAGTATGTAGTTTTTGACCTCATCTGGAACCTCCTATCTGAAAATTTGAAAATTCTTAAAAAATTCGTCCAAAATCTTGATGACCCCAATCTCTTGTTTTGTACGTTTTTTCCACGTGTCTTGACATCCAATGTATCCCTGCAAAGTTTAGTGAAGATCTGAGTATGTAGTTTTTGACCTTGTCTGGAACCTCCTATCTGAAAATTTGAAAATTCTTAAAAAATTCGTCCAAAATCTTGATGTCTCCAATCTCTTGTTTTGTACGTTTTTTCCACGTGTCTTGATATCCAATGTATCCCTGCAAAGTTTGGTGAAGATCTGAGTATGTAGTTTTTGACCTTATATGGAACCTCCTATCTGAAAATTTGAAAATTCTTAAAAAATTCGTCCAAAATCTTGATGTCTCCAATCTCTTGTTTTGTACGTTTTTTCCACGTGTCTTGACATCCAATGTATCCCTGCAAAGTTTGGTGAAGATCTGAGTATGTCGTTTTTGACCTTATCTGGAACATCCTTTCTGAAAATTTGAAAATTGTTAAAAAATTCGTCCAAAATCTTGATGTCTCCAATCTCTTTTTTGTACGTTTTTTCCACGTGTCTTGACATCCAATGTATCCCTGCAAAGTTTGGTGAAGATCTGAGTATGTCGTTTTTGACCTTATCTGGAACCTCCCATCTGAAAATTTGAAAATTCTTAAAAAATTCGTCGAAAATCTTGATGTCTCCGATCTCTTGTTTTGTACGTTTTTTCCACGTGTCTTGACATGCAAAGTATTCCTGCAAAGTTTGGTGAAGATCTGAGTATGTAGTTTTTGACCTCATCTGGAACCTCCTATCTGAAAATTTGAAAATTCTTAAAAAATTCGTCCAAAATCTTGATGACCCCAATCTCTTGTTTTGTACGTTTTTTCCACGTGTCTTGACATCCAATGTATCCCTGCAAAGTTTAGTGAAGATCTGAGTATGTAGTTTTTGACCTTATCTGGAACCTCCTATCTGAAAATTTGAAAATTCTTAAAAAATTCGTCCAAAATCTTGATGTCTCCAATCTCTTGTTTTGTACGTTTTTTCCACGTGTCTTGATATCCAATGTATCCCTGCAAAGTTTGGTGAAGATCTGAGTATGTAGTTTTTGACCTTATATGGAACCTCCTATCTGAAAATTTGAAAATTCTTAAAAAATTCGTCCAAAATCTTGATGTCTCCAATCTCTTGTTTTGTACGTTTTTTCCACGTGTCTTGACATCCAATGTATCCCTGCAAAGTTTGGTGAAGATCTGAGTATGTAGTTTTTGACCTTATATTGAACCTCCCATCTGAAAATTTGAAAATTCTTAAAAAATTCGTCCAAAATCTTGATGTCTCCAATCTCTTGTTTTGTACGTTTTTTCCACGTGTCTTGATATCCAATGTATCCCTGCAAAGTTTGGTGAAGATCTGAGTATGTAGTTTTTGACCTTATATGGAACCTCCTATCTGAAAATTTGAAAATTCTTAAAAAATTCGTCCAAAATTTTGATGTCTCCAATCTCTTGTTTTGTACGTTTTTTCCACGTGTCTTGACATCCAATGTATCCCTGCAATGTTTGGTGAAGATCTGAGTATGTAGTTTTTGACCTTATCTGGAACCTACCATCTGAAAATTTGAAAATTCCTAAAAAATCCGTCCAAAATCTTGATGACCCCAATCTCTTGTTTTGTACGATTTTTCCACGTGTCTTGACATCCAATGTATCCATGCAAAGTTTGGTGAAGAACTGAGTATGTAGTTTTTGACCTTATATGGAACCTCCTATCTGAAAATTTGAAAATTCTTAAAAAATTAGTCCAAAATCTTGATGTCTCCAATCTCTTGTTTTGTACGTTTTTTCCACGTGTCTTGACATCCAATGTATCCCTGCAAAGTTTGGTGAAGATCTGAGTATGTCGTTTTTGACCTTATCTGGAACCTCCCATCTGAAAATTTGAAAATTCTTAAAAAATTCGTCGAAAATCTTGATGTCTCCGATCTCTTGTTTTGTACGTTTTTTCCACGTGTCTTGACATGCAAAGTATTCCTGCAAAGTTTGGTGAAGATCTGAGTATGTAGTTTTTGACCTCATCTGGAACCTCCTATCTGAAAATTTGAAAATTCTTAAAAAATTCGTCCAAAATCTTGATGACCCCAATCTCTTGTTTTGTACGTTTTTTCCACGTGTCTTGACATCCAATGTATCCCTGCAAAGTTTAGTGAAGATCTGAGTATGTAGTTTTTGACCTTATCTGGAACCTCCTATCTGAAAATTTGAAAATTCTTAAAAAATTCGTCCAAAATCTTGATGTCTCCAATCTCTTGTTTTGTACGTTTTTTCCACGTGTCTTGATATCCAATGTATCCCTGCAAAGTTTGGTGAAGATCTGAGTATGTAGTTTTTGACCTTATATGGAACCTCCTATCTGAAAATTTGAAAATTCTTAAAAAATTCGTCCAAAATCTTGATGTCTCCAATCTCTTGTTTTGTACGTTTTTTCCACGTGTCTTGACATCCAATGTATCCCTGCAAAGTTTGGTGAAGATCTGAGTATGTAGTTTTTGACCTTATATTGAACCTCCCATCTGAAAATTTGAAAATTCTTAAAAAATTCGTCCAAAATCTTGATGTCTCCAATCTCTTGTTTTGTACGTTTTTTCCACGTGTCTTGATATCCAATGTATCCCTGCAAAGTTTGGTGAAGATCTGAGTATGTAGTTTTTGACCTTATATGGAACCTCCTATCTGAAAATTTGAAAATTCTTAAAAAATTCGTCCAAAATTTTGATGTCTCCAATCTCTTGTTTTGTACGTTTTTTCCACGTGTCTTGACATCCAATGTATCCCTGCAATGTTTGGTGAAGATCTGAGTATGTAGTTTTTGACCTTATCTGGAACCTACCATCTGAAAATTTGAAAATTCCTAAAAAATCCGTCCAAAATCTTGATGACCCCAATCTCTTGTTTTGTACGATTTTTCCACGTGTCTTGACATCCAATGTATCCATGCAAAGTTTGGTGAAGAACTGAGTATGTAGTTTTTGACCTTATATGGAACCTCCTATCTGAAAATTTGAAAATTCTTAAAAAATTCGTCCAAAATCTTGATGTCTCCAATCTCTTGTTTTGTACGTTTTTTCCACGTGTCTTGACATCCAATGTATCCCTGCAAAGTTTGGTGAAGATCTGAGTATGTAGTTTTTGACCTTATCTGGAACCTCCCATCTGAAAATTTGAAAATTGTTAAAAAATTCGTCCAAAATCTTGATGTCTCCAATCTCTTTTTTGTACGTTTTTTCCACGTGTCTTGACATCCAATGTATCCCTGCAAAGTTTGGTGAAGATCTGAGTATGTAGTTTTTGACCTTATCTGGAACCTCCCATCTGAAAATTTGAAAATTCTTAAAAAATTCGACCAAAATCTTGATGTCTCCAATCTTTTGTTTTGTACGTTTTTTCCACGTGTCTTGACACATAATGTATCCATGCAAAGTTTGGTGAAGATCTGAGTATGTAGTTTTTGACCTTATATGGAACCTCCTATCTGAAAATTTGAAAATTCTTAAAAAATTCGTCCAAAATCTTGATGTCTCCAATCTCTTGTTTTGTACGTTTTTTCCACGTGTCTTGACATCCAATGTATCCCTGCAAAGTTTGGTGAAGATCTGAGTATGTAGTTTTTGACCTTATCTGGAACCTCCCATCTGAAAATTTGAAAATTCCTAAAAAATCCGTGCAAAATCTTGATGACCCCAATCTCTTGTTTTGTACGTTTTTTCCACGTGTCTTGACATCCAATGTATCCATGCAAAGTTTGGTGAAGATCTGAGTATGTCGTTTTTGACCTTATCTGGAACATCCTTTCTGAAAATTTGAAAATTGTTAAAAAATTCGTCGAAAATCTTGATGTCTCCAATCTCTTTTTTGTACGTTTTTTCCACGTGTCTTGACATCCAATGCATCCCTGCAAAGTTTGGTGAAGATCTGAGTATGTAGTTTTTTACCTTATCTGGAACCTCCCATCTGAAAATTTGAAAATTCTTAAAAAATTCGTCGAAAATCTTGATGTCTCCGATCTCTTGTTTTGTACGTTTTTTCCACGTGTCTTGACATCCAATGTATCCCTGCAAAGTTTGGTGAAGATCTGAGTATGTTGTTTTTGACCTTATCTGGAACATCCATTCTGAAAATTTGAAAATTGTTAAAAAATTCGTCCAAAATCTTGATGTCTCCTATCTCTTGTTTTGTACGTTTTTTCCACGTGTCTTGACATCCAATGTATCCCTGCAAAGTTTGGTGAAGATCTGAGTATGTAGTTTTTGACCTTATCTGGAACCTCCCATCTGAAAATTTGAAAATTCTTAAAAAATTCGACCAATATCTTGATGTCTCCAATCTTTTGCTTTGTACGTTTTTTCCACGTGTCTTGACATCCAATGTATCCCTGCAAAGTTTGGTGAAGATCTGAGTATGTAGTTTTTGACCTTATATGGAACCTCCTATCTGAAAATTTGAAAATTCTTAAAAAATTCGTCCAAAATCTTGATGACCCCAATCTCTTGTTTTGTACGTTTTTTCCACGTGTCTTGACACATAATGTATCCATGCAAAGTTTGGTGAAGATCTGAGTATGTAGTTTTTGACCTTATATGGAACCTCCTATCTGAAAATTTGAAAATTCTTAAAAAATTCGTCGAAAATCTTGATGTCTCCAATCTCTTGTTTTGTACGTTTTTTCCCCGTGTCTTGATATCCAATGTATCCCTGCAAAGTTTGGTGAAGATCTGAGTATGTCGTTTTTGACCTTATCTGGAACATCCTTTCTGAAAATTTGAAAATCGTTAAAAAATTCGTCCAAAATCTTGATGTCTCCAATCTCTTTTTTGTACGTTTTTTCCACGTGTCTTGACATCCAATGTATCCCTGCAAAGTTTGGTGAAGATCTGAGTATGTAGTTTTTGACCTTATCTGGAACCTCCCATCTGAAAATTTGAAAATTCTTAAAAAATTCGACCAAAATCTTGATGTCTCCAATCTTTTGTTTTGTACGTTTTTTCCACGTGTCTTGACACATAATGTATCCATGCAAAGTTTGGTGAAGATCTGAGTATGTAGTTTTTGACCTTATATGGAACCTCCTATCTGAAAATTTGAAAATTCTTAAAAAATTCGTCCAAAATCTTGATGTCTCCAATCTCTTGTTTTGTACGTTTTTTCCACGTGTCTTGACATCCAATGTATCCCTGCAAAGTTTGGTGAAGATCTGAGTATGTAGTTTTTGACCTTATCTGGAACCTCCCATCTGAAAATTTGAAAATTCCTAAAAAATCCGTGCAAAATCTTGATGACCCCAATCTCTTGTTTTGTACGTTTTTTCCACGTGTCTTGACATCCAATGTATCCATGCAAAGTTTGGTGAAGATCTGAGTATGTCGTTTTTGACCTTATCTGGAACATCCTTTCTGAAAATTTGAAAATTGTTAAAAAATTCGTCCAAAATCTTGATGTCTCCAATCTCTTTTTTGTACGTTTTTTCCACGTGTCTTGACATCCAATGTATCCCTGCAAAGTTTGGTGAAGATCTGAGTATGTAGTTTTTGACCTTATCTGGAACCTCCCATCTGAAAATTTGAAAATTCTTAAAAAATTCGTCGAAAATCTTGATGTCTCCGATCTCTTGTTTTGTACGTTTTTTCCACGTGTCTTGACATCCAATGTATCCCTGCAAAGTTTGGTGAAGATCTGAGTATGTTGTTTTTGACCTTATCTGGAACATCCTTTCTGAAAATTTGAAAATTGTTAAAAAATTCGTCCAAAATCTTGATGTCTCCTATCTCTTGTTTTGTACGTTTTTTCCACGTGTCTTGACATCCAATGTATCCCTGCAAAGTTTGGTGAAGATCTGAGTATGTAGTTTTTGACCTTATCTGGAACCTCCCATCTGAAAATTTGAAAATTCTTAAAAAATTCGACCAATATCTTGATGTCTCCAATCTTTTGTTTTGTACGTTTTTTCCACGTGTCTTGACACATAATGTATCCATGCAAAGTTTGGTGAAGATCTGAGTATGTAGTTTTTGACCTTATATGGAACCTCCTATCTCAAAATTTGAAAATTCTTAAAAAATTCGTCCAAAATCTTGATGTCTCCAATCTCTTGTTTGTACGTTTTTTCCACGTGTCTTGACATGCAAAGTATCCCTGCAACGTTTGGTGAAGATCTGAGTATGTAGTTTTTGACCTTATCTGGAACCTCCTATCAGAAAATTTGAAAATTCTTCAAAAATTCGTCCAAAATCTTGATGTCTCCAATCTCTTGTTTTGTACGTTTTTTCCACGTGTCTCGACCTCCAATGTATCCCTGCAAAGTTTGGTGAAGATCTGAGTATGTCGTTTTTGACCTTATCTGGAACATCCTTTCTGAAAATTTGAAAATTCTTAAAAAATTCGTCGAAAATCTTGATGTCTCCAATCTCTTGTTTTGTACGTTTTTTCCACGTGTCTTGACATCCAATGTATCCCTGCAAAGTTTGGTGAAGATCTGAGTATGTAGTTTTTGACCTTATATGGAACCTCCTTTCTGAAAATTTGAAAATTCTCAAAAAATTCGTCCATAATCTTGATGTCTCCAATCTCTTGTTTTGTACGTTTTTTCCACGTGTCTTGACATCCAATGTATCCCTGCAAAGTTTGGTGAAGATCTGAGTATGTAGTTTTTGACCTTATATGGAACCTCCTATCTGAAAATTTGAAAATTCTTAAAAAATTCGTCCAAAATCTTGATGACCCCAATCTCTTGTTTTGTACGTTTTTTCCACGTGTCTTGACACATAATGTATCCATACAAAGTTTGGTGAAGATCTGAGTATGTAGTTTTTGACCTTATATGGAACCTCCTATCTGAAAATTTGAAAATTCTTAAAAAATTCGTCCAAAATCTTGATGTCTCCAATCTCTTGTTTTGTACGTTTTTTCCACGTGTCTTGACATCCAATGTATCCCTGCAAAGTTTGGTGAAGATCTGAGTATGTAGTTTTTGACCTTATCTGGAACCTCCCATCTGAAAATTTGAAAATTCCTAAAAAATCCGTGCAAAATCTTGATGACCCCAATCTCTTGTTTTGTACGTTTTTTCCACGTGTCTTGATATCCAATGTATCCATGCAAAGTTTGGTGAAGATCTGAGTATGTCGTTTTTGACCTTATCTGGAACATCCTTTCTGAAAATTTGAAAATTGTTAAAAAATTCGTCCAAAATCTTGATGTCTCCAATCTCTTTTTTGTACGTTTTTTCCACGTGTCTTGACATCCAATGTATTCCTGCAATGTTTGGTGAAGATCTGAGTATGTAGTTTTTGACCTTATATGGAACCTCCTATCTGAAAATTTGAAAATTCTTAAAAAATTCGACCAAAATCTTGATGTACCGAATCCTATGTTTTGTATGTTTTTTCCACGTGTCTTGACATCCAATGTATCCCTGCAAAGTTTGGTGAAGATCTGAGTATGTAGTTTTTGACCTTATATTGAACCTCCCATCTGAAAATTTGAAAATTGTTAAAAAATTCGTCCAAAATCTTGATGTCTCCAATCTCTTTTTTGTACGTTTTTTCCACGTGTCTTGACATCCAATGTATCCCTGCAAAGTTTGGTGAAGATCTGTGTATGTAGTTTTTGACCTTATCTGGAACCTCCCATCTGAAAATTTGAAAATTCTTAAAAAATTCGACCAAAATCTTGATGTCTCCAATCTTTTGTTTTGTACGTTTTTTCCACGTGTCTTGACACATAATGTATCCATGCAAAGTTTGGTGAAGATCTGAGTATGTAGTTTTTGACCTTATATGGAACCTCCTATCTGAAAATTTGAAAATTCTTAAAAAATTCGTCCAAAATCTTGATGTCTCCAATCTCTTGTTTTGTACGTTTTTTCCACGTGTCTTGACATCCAATGTATCCCTGCAAAGTTTGGTGAAGATCTGAGTATGTAGTTTTTGACCTTATCTGGAACCTCCCATCTGAAAATTTGAAAATTCCTAAAAAATCCGTGCAAAATCTTGATGACCCCAATCTCTTGTTTTGTACGTTTTTTCCACGTGTCTTGACATCCAATGTATTCCTGCAATGTTTGGTGAAGATCTGAGTATGTAGTTTTTGACCTTATATGGAACCTCCTATCTGAAAATTTGAAAATTCTTAAAAAATTCGACCAAAATCTTGATGTTCCGAATCCTATGTTTTGTATGTTTTTTCCACGTGTCTTGACATCCAATGTATCCATGCAAAGTTTGGTGAAGATCTGAGTATGTAGTTTTTGACCTTATATTGAACCTCCCATCTGAAAATTTGAAAATTCTTAAAAAATTCGTCCAAAATCTTGATGACCCCAATCTCTTGTTTTGTACGTTTTTTCCACGTGTCTTGACATCCAAAGTATCCCTGCAAAGTTTGGTGAAGATCTGAGTATGTAGTTTGTGACCTTATATGGAACCTCCTTTCTGAAAATTTGAGAATTCTTAAAAAATTCGTCCAAAATCTTGATGTCTCCAATCTCTTGTTTTGTACGTTTTTTCCACGTGTCTTGACATCCAATGTATCCATGCAAAGTTTGGTGAAGATCTGAGTATGTCGTTTTTGACCTTATCTGGAACCTCCCATCTGAAAATTTGAAAATTCTTAAAAAATTCGTCGAAAATCTTGTTGTCTCCAATCTTTTGTTTTGTACGTTTTTTCCACGTGTCTTGACATGCAAAGTATCCCTGCAACGTTTGGTGAAGATCTGAGTATGTAGTTTTTGACCTTATCTGGAACCTCCTATCTGAAAATTTGAAAATTCTTAAAAAATTCGTCGAAAATCTTGATGTCTCCAATCTCTTGTTTTGTACGTTTTTTCCACGTGTCTTGATATCCAATGTATCCCTGCAAAGTTTGGTGAAGATCTGAGTATGTCGTTTTTGACCTTATCTGGAACATCCTTTCTGAAAATTTGAAAATTGTTAAAAAATTCGTCCAAAATCTTGATGTCTCCAATCTCTTTTTTGTACGTTTTTTCCACGTGTCTTGACATCCAATGTATCCCTGCAAAGTTTGGTGAAGATCTGAGTATGTAGTTTTTGACCTTATCTGGAACCCCCCATCTGAAAATTTGAAAATTCTAAAAAAATTCGACCAAAATCTTGATGTCTCCAATCTTTTGTTTTGTACGTTTTTTCCACGTGTCTTGACACATAATGTATCCATGCAAAGTTTGGTGAAGATCTGAGTATGTAGTTTTTGACCTTATATGGAACCTCCTATCTGAAAATTTGAAAATTCTTAAAAAATTCGTCCAAAATCTTGATGTCTCCAATCTCTTGTTTTGTACGTTTTTTCCACGTGTCTTGACATCCAATGTATCCCTGCAAAGTTTGGTGAAGATCTGAGTATGTAGTTTTTGACCTTATCTGGAACCTCCCATCTGAAAATTTGAAAATTCCTAAAAAATCCGTGCAAAATCTTGATGACCCCAATCTCTTGTTTTGTACGTTTTTTCCACGTGTCTTGACATCCAATGTATCCATGCAAAGTTTGGTGAAGATCTGAGTATGTCGTTTTTGACCTTATCTGGAACATCCTTTCTGAAAATTTGAAAATTGTTAAAAAATTCGTCCAAAATCTTGATGTCTCCAATCTCTTTTTTGTACGTTTTTTCCACGTGTCTTGACATCCAATGTATCCCTGCAAAGTTCGGTGAAGATCTGAGTATGTAGTTTTTGACCTTATCTGGAACCTCCCATCTGAAAATTTGAAAATTCTTCAAAAATTCGTCGAAAATCTTGATGTCTCCAATCTCTTGTTTTGTACGTTTTTTCCACGTGTCTCGACCTCCAATGGATCCCTGCAAAGTTTGGTGAAGATCTGAGTATGTCGTTTTTGACCTTATCTGGAACATCCTTTCTGAAAATTTGAAAATTCTTAAAAAATTCGTCGAAAATCTTGATGTCTCCAATCTCTTGTTTTGTACGTTTTTTCCACGTGTCTTGACATCCAATGTATCCCTGCAAAGTTTGGTGAAGATCTGAGTATGTAGTTTTTGACCTTATATGGAACCTCCTATCTGAAAATTTGAAAATTCTTAAAAAATTCGTCCAAAATCTTGATGTCTCCAATCTCTTGTTTTGTACGTTTTTTCCACGTGTCTCGACCTCCAATGGATCCCTGCAAAGTTTGGTGAAGATCTGAGTATGTCGTTTTTGACCTTATCTGGAACCTCCCATCTGAAAATTTGAAAATTCTTAAAAAATTCGTCGAAAATCTTGATGTCTCCAATCTTTTGTTTTGTACGTTATTTCCACGTGTCTTGACATGCAAAGTATCCCTGCAACGTTTGGTGAAGATCTGAGTATGTTTTTTTTGACCTTATCTGGAACCTCCTATCTGAAAATTTGAAAATTCTTAAAAAATTCGTCGAAAATCTTGATGTCTCCAATCTCTTGTTTTGTACGTTTTTTCCACGTGTCTTGATATCCAATGTATCCCTGCAAAGTTTGGTGAAGATCTGAGTATGTCGTTTTTGACCTTATCTGGAACATCCTTTCTGAAAATTTGAAAATTCTTAAAAAATTCGTCCAAAATCTTGATGTCTATAATCTCTTGTTTTGTACGTTTTTTCCACGTGTCTTGACACATAATGTATCCATGCAAAGTTTGGTGAAGATCTGAGTATGTAGTTTTTGACCTTATATGGAACCTCCTATCTGAAAATTTGAAAATTCTTAAAAAATTCGTCCAAAATCTTGATGACCCCAATCTCTTGTTTTGTACGTTTTTTCCACGTGTCTTGACACATAATGTATCCATGCAAAGTTTGGTGAAGATCTGAGTATGTAGTTTTTGACCTTATATGGAACCTCCTATCTGAAAATTTGAAAATTCTTAAAAAATTCGTCCAAAATCTTGATGTCTCCAATCTCTTGTTTTGTACGTTTTTTCCACGTGTCTTGACATCCAATGTATCCCTGCAAAGTTTGGTGAAGATCTGAGTATGTAGTTTTTGACCTTATCTGGAACCTCCCATCTGAAAATTTGAAAATTCCTAAAAAATCCGTGCAAAATCTTGATGACCCCAATCTCTTGTTTTGTACGTTTTTTCCACGTGTCTTGACATCCAATGTATCCATGCAAAGTTTGGTGAAGATCTGAGTATGTCGTTTTTGACCTTATCTGGAACATCCTTTCTGAAAATTTGAAAATTGTTAAAAAATTCGTCCAAAATTTTGATGTCTCCAATCTCTTGTTTTGTACGTTTTTTCCACGTGTCTTGACTTCCAATGTATTCCTGCAATGTTTGGTGAAGATCTGAGTATGTAGTTTTTGACCTTATATGGAACCTCCTATCTGAAAATTTGAAAATTCTTAAAAAATTCGACCAAAATCTTGATGTTCCGAATCCTATGTTTTGTATGTTTTTTCCACGTGTCTTGACATCCAATGTATCCATGCAAAGTTTGGTGAAGATCTGAGTATGTAGTTTTTGACCTTATATTGAACCTCCCATCTGAAAATTTGAAAATTGTTAAAAAATTCGTCCAAAATCTTGATGTCTCCAATCTCTTTTTTGTACGTTTTTTCCACGTGTCTTGACATCCAATGTATCCCTGCAAAGTTTGGTGAAGATCTGAGTATGTAGTTTTTGACCTTATCTGGAACCTCCCATCTGAAAATTTGAAAATTCTTAAAAAATTCGACCAAAATCTTGATGTCTCCAATCTTTTGTTTTGTACGTTTTTTCCACGTGTCTTGACACATAATGTATCCATGCAAAGTTTGGTGAAGATCTGAGTATGTAGTTTTTGACCTTATATGGAACCTCCTATCTGAAAATTTGAAAATTCTTAAAAAATTCGTCCAAAATCTTGATGTCTCCAATCTCTTGTTTTGTACGTTTTTTCCACGTGTCTTGACATCCAATGTATCCCTGCAAAGTTTGGTGAAGATCTGAGTATGTAGTTTTTGACCTTATCTGGAACCTCCCATCTGAAAATTTGAAAATTCCTAAAAAATCCTTGCAAAATCTTGATGACCGCAATCTCTTGTTTTGTACGTTTTTTCCACGTGTCTTGACACATAATGTATCCATGCAAAGTTTGGTGAAGATCTGAGTATGTAGTTTTTGACCTTATATGGAACCTCCTATCTGAAAATTTGAAAATTCTTAAAAAATTCGTCCAAAATCTTGATGACCCCAATCTCTTGTTTTGTACGTTTTTTCCACGTGTCTTGACATCCAAAGTATCCCTGCAAAGTTTGGTGAAGATCTGAGTATGTAGTTTTTGACCTTATATGGAACCTCCTTTCTGAAAATTTGAGAATTCTTAAAAAATTCGTCCAAAATCTTGATGTCTCCAATCTCTTGTTTTGTACGTTTTTTCCACGTGTCTTGACATCCAATGTATCCATGCAAAGTTTGGTGAAGATCTGAGTATGTCGTTTTTGACCTTATCTGGAACCTCCCATCTGAAAATTTGAAAATTCTTAAAAAATTCGTCGAAAATCTTGATGTCTCCAATCTTTTGTTTTGTACGTTTTTTCCACGTGTCTTGACATGCAAAGTATCCCTGCAACGTTTGGTGAAGATCTGAGTATGTAGTTTTTGACCTTATATGGAACCTCCTATCTGAAAATTTGAAAATTCTTAAAAAATTCGTCGAAAATCTTGATGTCTCCAATCTCTTGTTTTGTACGTTTTTTCCACGTGTCTTGATATCCAATGTATCCCTGCAAAGTTTGGTGAAGATCTGAGTATGTCGTTTTTGACCTTATCTGGAACATCCTTTCTGAAAATTTGAAAATTGTTAAAAAATTCGTCCAAAATCTTGATGTCTCCAATCTCTTTTTTGTACGTTTTTTCCACGTGTCTTGACATCCAATGTATCCCTGCAAAGTTTGGTGAAGATCTGAGTATGTAGTTTTTGACCTTATCTGGAACCTCCCATCTGAAAATTTGAAAATTCTTAAAAAATTCGACCAAAATCTTGATGTCTCCAATCTTTTGTTTTGTACGTTTTTTCCACGTGTCTTGACACATAATGTATCCATGCAAAGTTTGGTGAAGATCTGAGTATGTAGTTTTTGACCTTATATGGAACCTCCTATCTGAAAATTTGAAAATTCTTAAAAAATTCGTCCAAAATCTTGATGTCTCCAATCTCTTGTTTTGTACGTTTTTTCCACGTGTCTTGACATGCAAAGTATCCCTGCAACGTTTGGTGAAGATCTGAGTATGTAGTTTTTGACCTTATCTGGAACCTCCTATCTGAAAATTTGAAAATTCTTAAAAAATTCGTCGAAAATCTTGATGTCTCCAATCTCTTGTTTTGTACGTTTTTTCCACGTGTCTTGATATCCAATGTATCCCTGCAAAGTTTTGTGAAGATCTGAGTATGTCGTTTTTGACCTTATCTGGAACATCTTTTCTGAAAATTTGAAAATTGTTAAAAAATTCGTCCAAAATCTTGATGTCTCCAATCTCTTTTTTGTACGTTTTTTCCACGTGTCTTGACATCCAATGTATCCCTGCAAAGTTTGGTGAAGATCTGAGTATGTAGTTTTTGACCTTATCTGGAACCTCCCATCTGAAAATTTGAAAATTCTTAAAAAATTCGACCAAAATCTTGATGTCTCCAATCTTTTGTTTTGTACGTTTTTTCCACGTGTCTTGACACATAATGTATCCATGCAAAGTTTGGTGAAGATCTGAGTATGTAGTTTTTGACCTTATATGGAACCTCCTATCTGAAAATTTGAAAATTCTTAAAAAATTCGTCCAAAATCTTGATGTCTCCAATCTCTTGTTTTGTACGTTTTTTCCACGTGTCTTGACATCCAATGTATCCCTGCAAAGTTTGGTGAAGATCTGAGTATGTAGTTTTTGACCTTATCTGGAACCTCCCATCTGAAAATTTGAAAATTCCTAAAAAATCCGTGTAAAATCTTGATGACCCCAATCTCTTGTTTTGTACGTTTTTTCCACGTGTCTTGACATCCAATGTATCCCTGCAAAGTTTGGTGAAGATCTGAGTATGTCGTTTTTGACCTTATCTGGAACATCCTTTCTGAAAATTTGAAAATTGTTAAAAAATTCGTCCAAAATCTTGATGTCTCCAATCTCTTTTTTGTACGTTTTTTCCACGTGTCTTGACATCCAATGTATCCCTGCAAAGTTTGGTGAAGATCTGAGTATGTAGTTTTTGACCTTATCTGGAACCTCCCATCTGAAAATTTGAAAATTCTTCAAAAATTCGTCGAAAATCTTGATGTCTCCAATCTCTTGTTTTGTACGTTTTTTCCACGTGTCTCGACCTCCAATGGATCCCTGCAAAGTTTGGTGAAGATCTGAGTATGTCGTTTTTGACCTTATCTGGAACATCCTTTCTGAAAATTTGAAAATTCTTAAAAAATTCGTCGAAAATCTTGATGTCTCCAATCTCTTGTTTTGTACGTTTTTTCCACGTGACTTGACATCCAATGTATCCCTGCAAAGTTTGGTGAAGATCTGAGTATGTAGTTTTTTGACCTTATATGGAACCTCCTATCTGAAAATTTGAAAATTCTTAAAAAATTCGTCCAAAATCTTGATGTCTCCAATCTCTTGTTTTGTACGTTTTTTCCACGTGTCTCGACCTCCAATGGATCCCTGCAAAGTTTGGTGAAGATCTGAGTATGTCGTTTTTGACCTTATCTGGAACCTCCCATCTGAAAATTTGAAAATTCTTAAAAAATTCGTCGAAAATCTTGATGTCTCCGATCTCTTGTTTTGTACGTTTTTTCCACGTGTCTTGACATGCAAAGTATTCCTGCAAAGTTTGGTGAAGATCTGAGTATGTAGTTTTTGACCTCATCTGGAACCTCCTATCTGAAAATTTGAAAATTCTTAAAAAATTCGTCCAAAATCTTGATGTCTCCAATCTCTTGTTTTGTACGTTTTTTCCACGTGTCTTGACATCAAATGTATCCCTGCAATGTTTGGTGAAGATCTGAGTATGTAGTTTTTGACCTTATCTGGAACCTCCCATCAGAAAATTTGAAAATTCCTAAAAAATCCGTCCAAAATCTTGATGACCCCAATCTCTTGTTTTGTACTTTTTTTCCACGTGTCTCGACCTCCAATGTATCCCTGCAAAGTTTGGTGAAGATCTGAGTATGTAGTTTTTGACCTTATATGGAACCTCCTATCTGAAAATTTGAAAATTCTTAAAAAATTCGTCCAAAATCTTGATGTCTCCGATCTCTTGTTTTGTACGTTTTTTCCACGTGTCTTGACATGCAAAGTATTCCTGCAAAGTTTGGTGAAGATCTGAGTATGTAGTTTTTGACCTCATCTGGAACCTCCTATCTGAAAATTTGAAAATTCTTAAAAAATTCGTCCAAAATCTTGATGTCTCCAATCTCTTGTTTTGTACGTTTTTTCCACGTGTCTTGACATCCAATGTATCCCTGCAATGTTTGGTGAAGATCTGAGTATGTAGTTTTTGACCTTATCTGGAACCTCCCATCTGAAAATTTGAAAATTCCTAAAAAATCCGTCCAAAATCTTGATGACCCCAATCTCTTTTTTGTACGTTTTTTCCACGTGTCTTGACATCCAATGTATCCCTGCAAAGTTTGGTGAAGATCTGAGTATGTAGTTTTTGACCTTATCTGGAACCTCCCATCTGAAAATTTGAAAATTCTTAAAAAATTCGACCAAAATCTTGATGTCTCCAATCTCTTTTTTGTACGTTTTTTCCACGTGTCTTGACATCCAATGTATCCCTGCAAAGTTTAGTGAAGATCTGAGTATGTAGTTTTTGACCTTATCTGGAACCTCCCATCTGAAAATTTGAAAATTCTTAAAAAATTCGACCAAAATCTTGATGTCTCCAATCTTTTGTTTTGTACGTTTTTTCCACGTGTCTTGACACATAATGTATCCATGCAAAGTTTGGTGAAGATCTGAGTATGTAGTTTTTGACCTTATATGGAACCTCCTATCTGAAAATTTGAAAATTCTTAAAAAATTCGTCCAAAATCTTGATGTCTCCAATCTCTTGTTTTGTACGTTTTTTCCACGTGTCTTGACATCCAATGTATCCCTGCAAAGTTTGGTGAAGATCTGAGTATGTAGTTTTTGACCTTATCTGGAACCTCCCATCTGAAAATTTGAAAATTCCTAAAAAATCCGTGCAAAATCTTGATGACCCCAATCTCTTGTTTTGTACGTTTTTTCCACGTGTCTTGACATCCAATGTATCCATGCAAAGTTTGGTGAAGATCTGAGTATGTCGTTTTTGACCTTATCTGGAACATCCTTTCTGAAAATTTGAAAATTGTTAAAAAATTCGTCCAAAATCTTGATGTCTCCAATCTCTTTTTTGTACGTTTTTTCCACGTGTCTTGACATCCAATGTATCCCTGCAAAGTTTGGTGAAGATCTGAGTATGTAGTTTTTGACCTTATCTGGAACCTCCCATCTGAAAATTTAAAAATTCTTCAAAAATTCGTCCAAAATCTTGATGTCTCCAATCTTTTGTTTTGTACGTTTTTTCCACGTGTCTCGACCTCCAATGGATCCCTGCAAAGTTTGGTGAAGATCTGAGTATGTCGTTTTTGACCTTATCTGGAACCTCCCATCTGAAAATTTGAAAATTCTTAAAAAATTCGTCGAAAATCTTGATGTCTCCGATCTCTTGTTTTGTACGTTTTTTCCACGTGTCTTGACATGCAAAGTATTCCTGCAAAGTTTGGTGAAGATCTGAGTATGTAGTTTTTGACCTCATCTGGAACCTCCTATCTGAAAATTTGAAAATTCTTAAAAAATTCGTCCAAAATCTTGATGTCTCCAATCTCTTGTTTTGTACGTTTTTTCCACGTGTCTTGACATCCAATGTATCCCTGCAATGTTTGGTGAAGATCTGAGTATGTAGTTTTTGACCTTATCTGGAACCTCCCATCTGAAAATTTGAAAATTCCTAAAAAATCCGTCCAAAATCTTGATGACCCCAATCTCTTGTTTTGTACTTTTTTTCCACGTGTCTCGACCTCCAATGTATCCCTGCAAAGTTTGGTGAAGATCTGAGTATGTAGTTTTTGACCTTATATGGAACCTCCTATCTGAAAATTTGAAAATTCTTAAAAAATTCGTCGAAAATCTTGATGTCTCCGATCTCTTGTTTTGTACGTTTTTTCCACGTGTCTTGACATGCAAAGTATTCCTGCAAAGTTTGGTGAAGATCTGAGTATGTAGTTTTTGACCTCATCTGGAACCTCCTATCTGAAAATTTGAAAATTCTTAAAAAATTCGTCCAAAATCTTGATGTCTCCAATCTCTTGTTTTGTACGTTTTTTCCACGTGTCTTGACATCCAATGTATCCCTGCAAAGTTTGGTGAAGATCTGAGTATGTAGTTTTTGACCTTATCTGGAACCTCCCATCTGAAAATTTGAAAATTCCTAAAAAATCCGTGCAAAATCTTGATGACCCCAATCTCTTGTTTTGTACGTTTTTTCCACGTGTCTTGACATCCAATGTATCCATGCAAAGTTTGGTGAAGATCTGAGTATGTCGTTTTTGACCTTATCTGGAACATCCTTTCTGAAAATTTGAAAATTGTTAAAAAATTCGTCCAAAATCTTGATGTCTCCAATCTCTTTTTTGTACGTTTTTTCCACGTGTCTTGACATCCAATGTATCCCTGCAAAGTTTGGTGAAGATCTGAGTATGTAGTTTTTGACTTTATCTGGAACCTCCCATCTGAAAATTTGAAAATTCTTCAAAAATTCGTCGAAAATCTTGATGTCTCCAATCTCTTGTTTTGTACGTTTTTTCCACGTGTCTCGACCTCCAATGGATCCCTGCAAAGTTTGGTGAAGATCTGAGTATGTCGTTTTTGACCTTATCTGGAACATCCTTTCTGAAAATTTGAAAATTCTTAAAAAATTCGTCGAAAATCTTGATGTCTCCAATCTCTTGTTTTGTACGTTTTTTCCACGTGTCTTGACATCCAATGTATCCCTGCAAAGTTTGGTGAAGATCTGAGTATGTAGTTTTTGACCTTATATGGAACCTCCTATCTGAAAATTTGAAAATTCTTAAAAAATTCGTCCAAAATCTTGATGTCTCCAATCTCTTGTTTTGTACGTTTTTTCCACGTGTCTCGACCTCCAATGGATCCCTGCAAAGTTTGGTGAAGATCTGAGTATGTCGTTTTTGACCTTATCTGGAACCTCCCATCTGAAAATTTGAAAATTCTTAAAAAATTCGTCGAAAATCTTGATGTCTCCGATCTCTTGTTTTGTACGTTTTTTCCACGTGTCTTGACATGCAAAGTATTCCTGCAAAGTTTGGTGAAGATCTGAGTATGTAGTTTTTGACCTCATCTGGAACCTCCTATCTGAAAATTTGAAAATTCTTAAAAAATTCGTCCAAAATCTTGATGTCTCCAATCTCTTGTTTTGTACGTTTTTTCCACGTGTCTTGACATCCAATGTATCCCTGCAATGTTTGGTGAAGATCTGAGTATGTAGTTTTTGACCTTATCTGGAACCTCCCATCTGAAAATTTGAAAATTCCTAAAAAATCCGTCCAAAATCTTGATGACCCCAATCTCTTGTTTTGTACTTTTTTTCCACGTGTCTCGACCTCCAATGTATCCCTGCAAAGTTTGGTGAAGATCTGAGTATGTAGTTTTTGACCTTATATGGAACCTCCTATCTGAAAATTTGAAAATTCTTAAAAAATTCGTCGAAAATCTTGATGTCTCCGATCTCTTGTTTTGTACGTTTTTTCCACGTGTCTTGACATGCAAAGTATTCCTGCAAAGTTTGGTGAAGATCTGAGTATGTAGTTTTTGACCTCATCTGGAACCTCCTATCTGAAAATTTGAAAATTCTTAAAAAATTCGTCCAAAATCTTGATGTCTCCAATCTCTTGTTTTGTACGTTTTTTCCACGTGTCTTGACATCCAATGTATCCCTGCAATGTTTGGTGAAGATCTGAGTATGTAGTTTTTGACCTTATCTGGAACCTCCCATCTGAAAATTTGAAAATTCCTAAAAAATCCGTCCAAAATCTTGATGACCCCAATCTCTTTTTTGTACGTTTTTTCCACGTGTCTTGACATCCAATGTATCCCTGCAATGTTTGGTGAAGATCTGAGTATGTCGTTTTTGACCTTATCTGGAACATCCTTTCTGAAAATTTGAAAATTGTTAAAAAATTCGTCCAAAATCTTGATGTCTCCAATCTCTTTTTTGTACGTTTTTTCCACGTGTCTTGACATCCAATGTATCCCTGCAAAGTTTGGTGAAGATCTGAGTATGTAGTTTTTGACCTTATCTGGAACCTCCCATCTGAAAATTTGAAAATTCTTAAAAAATTCGACCAAAATCTTGATGTCTCCAATCTTTTGTTTTGTACGTTTTTTCCACGTGTCTTGACACATAATGTATCCATGCAAAGTTTGGTGAAGATCTGAGTATGTAGTTTTTGACCTTATATGGAACCTCCTATCTGAAAATTTGAAAATTCTTAAAAAATTCGTCCAAAATCTTGATGTCTCCAATCTCTTGTTTTGTACGTTTTTTCCACGTGTCTTGACATCCAATGTATCCCTGCAAAGTTTGGTGAAGATCTGAGTATGTAGTTTTTGACCTTATCTGGAACCTCCCATCTGAAAATTTGAAAATTCCTAAAAAATCCGTGCAAAATCTTGATGACCCCAATCTCTTGTTTTGTACGTTTTTTCCACGTGTCTTGACATCCAATGTATCCATGCAAAGTTTGGTGAAGATCTGAGTATGTCGTTTTTGACCTTATCTGGAACATCCTTTCTGAAAATTTGAAAATTCTTAAAAAATTCGTCGAAAATCTTGATGTCTCCGATCTCTTGTTTTGTACGTTTTTTCCACGTGTCTTGACATGCAAAGTATTCCTGCAAAGTTTAGTGAAGATCTGAGTATGTAGTTTTTGACCTCATCTGGAACCTCCTATCTGAAAATTTGAAAATTCTTAAAAAATTCGTCCAAAATCTTGATGTCTCCAATCTCTTGTTTTGTACGTTTTTTCCACGTGTCTTGACATCCAATGTATCCCTGCAATGTTTGGTGAAGATCTGAGTATGTAGTTTTTGACCTTATCTGGAACCTCCCATCTGAAAATTTGAAAATTCCTAAAAAATCCGTCCAAAATCTTGATGACCCCAATCTCTTGTTTTGTACATTTTTTCCACGTGTCTCGACCTCCAATGTATCCCTGCAAAGTTTGGTGAAGATCTGAGTATGTAGTTTTTGACCTTATATGGAACCTCCTATCTGAAAATTTGAAAATTCTTAAAAAATTCGTCGAAAATCTTGATGTCTCCGATCTCTTGTTTTGTACGTTTTTTCCACGTGTCTTGACATGCAAAGTATTCCTGCAAAGTTTGGTGAAGATCTGAGTATGTAGTTTTTGACCTCATCTGGAACCTCCTATCTGAAAATTTGAAAATTCTTAAAAAATTCGTCCAAAATCTTGATGTCTCCAATCTCTTGTTTTGTACGTTTTTTCCACGTGTCTTGACATCCAATGTATCCCTGCAATGTTTGGTGAAGATCTGAGTATGTAGTTTTTGACCTTATCTGGAACCTCCCATCTGAAAATTTGAAAATTCCTAAAAAATCCGTCCAAAATCTTGATGACCCCAATCTCTTGTTTTGTACTTTTTTTCCACGTGTCTCGACCTCCAATGTATCCCTGCAAAGTTTGGTGAAGATCTGAGTATGTAGTTTTTGACCTTATATGGAACCTCCTATCTGAAAATTTGAAAATTCTTAAAAAATTCGTCCAAAATCTTGATGTCACCAATCCTATGTTTTGTATGTTTTTTCCACGTGTCTTGACATCCAATGGATCCCTGCAAAGTTTGGTGAAGATCTGAGTATGTCGTTTTTGACCTTATCTGGAACCTCCCATCTGAAAATTTGAAAATTCTTAAAAAATTCGTCGAAAATCTTGATGTCTCCGATCTCTTGTTTTGTACGTTTTTTCCACGTGTCTTGACATGCAAAGTATTCCTGCAAAGTTTGGTGAAGATCTGAGTATGTAGTTTTTGACCTCATCTGGAACCTCCTATCTGAAAATTTGAAAATTCTTAAAAAATTCGTCGAAAATCTTGATGTCTCCGATCTCTTGTTTTGTACGTTTTTTCCACGTGTCTTGACATGCAAAGTATTCCTGCAAAGTTTGGTGAAGATCTGAGTATGTAGTTTTTGACCTTATCTGGAACCTCCCATCTGAAAATTTGAAAATTCCTAAAAAATCCGTCCAAAATCTTGATGACCCCAATCTCTTGTTTTGTACTTTTTTTCCACGTGTCTCGACCTCCAATGTATCCCTGCAAAGTTTGGTGAAGATCTGAGTATGTAGTTTTTGACCTTATATGGAACCTCCTATCTGAAAATTTGAAAATTCTTAAAAAATTCGTCCAAAATCTTGATGTCACCAATCCTATGTTTTGTACGTTTTTTCCACGTGTCTTGACATCCAATGTATCCCTGCAATGTTTGGTGAAGATCTGAGTATGTAGTTTTTGACCTTATCTGGAACCTCCCATCTGAAAATTTGAAAATTCCTAAAAAATCCGTCCAAAATCTTGATGACCCCAATCTCTTGTTTTGTACGTTTTTTCCACGTGTCTTGACATCCAATGTATCCCTGCAAAGTTTGGTGAAGATCTGAGTATGTAGTTTTTGACCTTATCTGGAACCTCCTATCTGAAAATTTGAAAATTCTTAAAAAATTCGTCCAAAATCTTGATGTCTCCAATCACTTGTTTTGTACGTTTTTTCCACGTGTCTTGACATCCAAAGTATCCCTGCAAAGTTTGGTGAAGATCTGAGTATGTAGTTTTTGACCTTATATGGAACCTCCTTTCTGAAAATTTGAGAATTCTTAAAAAATTCGTCCAAAATCTTGATGTCTCCAATCTCTTGTTTTGTACGTTTTTTCCACGTGTCTTGACATCCAATGTATCCATGCAAAGTTTGGTGAAGATCTGAGTATGTCGTTTTTGACCTTATCTGGAACCTCCCATCTGAAAATTTGAAAATTCTTAAAAAATCCGTGCAAAATCTTGATGACCCCAATCTCTTGTTTTGTACGTTTTTTCTACGTGTCTTGACATCCAATGTATCCATGCAAAGTTTGGTGAAGATCTGAGTATGTCGTTTTTGACCTTATCTGGAACCTCCCATCTGAAAATTTGAAAATTCTTAAAAAATTCGTCGAAAATCTTGATGTCTCCAATCTCTTGTTTTGTACGTTTTTTCCACGTGTCTTGACATGCAAAGTATCCCTGCAACGTTTGGTGAAGATCTGAGTATGTAGTTTTTGACCTTATCTGGAACCTCCTATCTGAAAATTTGAAAATTCTTCAAAAATTCGTCGAAAATCTTGATGTCTCCAATCTCTTGTTTTGTACGTTTTTTCCACGTGTCTTGACATCCAATGTATCCCTGCAATGTTTGGTGGAGATCTGAGTATGTAGTTTTTGACCTTATCTGGGACCTCCTATCAGAAAATTTGAAAATTCTTCAAAAATTCGTCCAAAATCTTGATGTCTCCAATCTCTTGTTTTGTACGTTTTTTCCACGTGTCTCGACCTCCAATGTATCCCTGCAAAGTTTGGTGAAGATCTGAGTATGTCGTTTTTGACCTTATCTGGAACATCCTTTCTGAAAATTTGAAAATTCTTAAAAAATTCGTCGAAAATCTTGATGTCTCCAATCTCTTGTTTTGTACGTTTTTTCCACGTGTCTTGACATCCAATGTATCCCTGCAAAGTTTGGTGAAGATCTGAGTATGTAGTTTTTGACCTTATATGGAACCTAATATCTGAAAATTTGAAAATTCTTAAAAAATTCGACCAAAATCTTGATGTTCCGAATCCTATGTTTTGTATGTTTTTTCCACGTGTCTTGACATCCAATGTATCCATGCAAAGTTTGGTGAAGATCTGAGTATGTAGTTTTTGACCTTATATTGAACCTCCCATCTGAAAATTTGAAAATTCTTAAAAAATTCGTCCAAAATCTTGATGACCCCAATCTCTTGTTTTGTACGTTTTTTCCACGTGTCTTGACATCCAAAGTATCCCTGCAAAGTTTGGTGAAGATCTGAGTATGTAGTTTTTGACCTTATATGGAACCTCCTTTCTGAAAATTTGAGAATTCTTAAAAAATTCGTCCAAAATCTTGATGTCTCCAATCTCTTGTTTTGTACGTTTTTTCCACGTGTCTTGACATCCAATGTATCCATGCAAAGTTTGGTGAAGATCTGAGTATGTCGTTTTTGACCTTATCTGGAACCTCCCATCTGAAAATTTGAAAATTCTTAAAAAATCCGTGCAAAATCTTGATGACCCCAATCTCTTGTTTTGTACGTTTTTTCCACGTGTCTTGACATCCAATGTATCCATGCAAAGTTTGGTGAAGATCTGAGTATGTCGTTTTTGACCTTATCTGGAACCTCCCATCTGAAAATTTGAAAATTCTTAAAAAATTCGTCGAAAATCTTGATGTCTCCAATCTCTTGTTTTGTACGTTTTTTCCACGTGTCTTGACATGCAAAGTATCCCTGCAACGTTTGGTGAAGATCTGAGTATGTAGTTTTTGACCTTATCTGGAACCTCCTATCTGAAAATTTGAAAATTCTTAAAAGAATTTAACAAAATCTTGATGTCCCCAATCCTATGTTTTGTATGTTTTTTCCACGTGTCTTGACATACAATGTATCCCTGCAGAGTTTGGTGAAGATCTGAGTATGTAGTTTTTGACCTTATCTGGAACCTCCCATCTGAAAATTTGAAAATTCCTAAAAAATCCGTCCAAAATCTTGTTGACCCGAATCTCTTGTTTTGTACGTTTTTTCCACGTGTCTTGACATCCAATGTATCCCTGCAAAGTTTGGTGAAGATCTGAGTATGTAGTTTTTGACCTTATATGGAACCTCCTATCTGAAAATTTGAAAATTCTTAAAAAATTCGTCCAAAATCTTGATGTCTCCAATCTCTTGTTTTGTACGTTTTTTCCACGTGTCTCGACCTCCAATGGATCCCTGCAAAGTTTGGTGAAGATCTGAGTATGTCGTTTTTGACCTTATCTGGAACCTCCCATCTGAAAATTTGAAAATTCTTAAAAAATTCGTCGAAAATCTTGATGTCTCCGATCTCTTGTTTTGTACGTTTTTTCCACGTGTCTTGACATGCAAAGTATTCCTGCAAAGTTTGGTGAAGATCTGAGTATGTAGTTTTTGACCTCATCTGGAACCTCCTATCTGAAAATTTGAAAATTCTTAAAAAATTCGTCCAAAATCTTGATGTCTCCAATCTCTTGTTTTGTACGTTTTTTCCACGTGTCTTGACATCCAATGTATCCCTGCAAAGTTTGGTGAAGATCTGAGTATGTAGTTTTTGACCTTATCTGGAACCTCCTATCTGAAAATTTGAAAATTCTTAAAAAATTCGTCCAAAATCTTGATGTCTCCAATCTCTTGTTTTGTACGTTTTTTCCACGTGTCTTGATATCCAATGTATCCCTGCAAAGTTTGGTGAAGATCTGAGTATGTCGTTTTTGACCTTATCTGGAACATCCTTTCTGAAAATTTGAAAATTGTTAAAAAATTCGTCCAAAATCTTGATGTCTCCAATCTCTTTTTTGTACGTTTTTTCCACGTGTCTTGACATCCAATGTATCCCTGCAAAGTTTGGTGAAGATCTGAGTATGTAGTTTTTGACCTTATCTGGAACCTCCCATCTGAAAATTTGAAAATTCTTAAAAAATTCGACCAAAATCTTGATGTCTCCAATCTTTTGTTTTGTACGTTTTTTCCACGTGTCTTGACACATAATGTATCCATGCAAAGTTTGGTGAAGATCTGAGTATGTAGTTTTTGACCTTATATGGAACCTCCTATCTGAAAATTTGAAAATTCTTAAAAAATTCGTCCAAAATCTTGATGTCTCCAATCTCTTGTTTTGTACGTTTTTTCCACGTGTCTTGACATCCAATGTATCCCTGCAAAGTTTGGTGAAGATCTGAGTATGTAGTTTTTGACCTTATCTGGAACCTCCCATCTGAAAATTTGAAAATTCCTAAAAAATCCGTGCAAAATCTTGATGACCCCAATCTCTTGTTTTGTACGTTTTTTCCACGTGTCTTGACATCCAATGTATTCCTGCAATGTTTGGTGAAGATCTGAGTATGTAGTTTTTGACCTTATATGGAACCTCCTATCTGAAAATTTGAAAATTCTTAAAAAATTCGACCAAAATCTTGATGTTCCGAATCCTATGTTTTGTATGTTTTTTCCACGTGTCTTGACATCCAATGTATCCATGCAAAGTTTGGTGAAGATCTGAGTATGTAGTTTTTGACCTTATATTGAACCTCCCATCTGAAAATTTGAAAATTCTTAAAAAAATCTTCCAAAATCTTGATGACCCCAATCTCTTGTTTTGTACGTTTTTTCCACGTGTCTTGACTTCCAAAGTATCCCTGCAAAGTTTGGTGAAGATCTGAGTATGTAGTTTTTGACCTTATATGGAACCTCCTTTCTGAAAATTTGAGAATTCTTAAAAAATTCGTCCAAAATCTTGATGTCTCCAATCTCTTGTTTTTTTCGTTTTTTCCACGTGTCTTGACATCCAATGTATCCATGCAAAGTTTGGTGAAGATCTGAGTATGTCGTTTTTGACCTTATCTGGAACCTCCCATCTGAAAATTTGAAAATTTTTAAAAAAATCGTCCAAAATCTTGATGTCTCCAATCTCTTGTTTTGTACGTTTTTTCCACGTGTCTTGACATCCAATGTATCCCTGCAAAGTTTGGTGAAGATCTGAGTATGTAGTTTTTGACCTTATATGGAACCTCCTATCTCAAAATTTGAAAATTCTTAAAAAATTCGTCCAAAATCTTGATGTCTCCAATCTCTTGTTTTGTACGTTTTTTCCACGTGTCTCGACCTCCAATGGATCCCTGCAAAGTTTGGTGAAGATCTGAGTATGTCGTTTTTGACCTTATCTGGAACCTCCCATCTGAAAATTTGAAAATTCTTAAAAAATTCGTCGAAAATCTTGATGTCTCCGATCTCTTGTTTTGTACGTTTTTTCCACGTGTCTTGACATGCAAAGTATTCCTGCAAAGTTTGGTGAAGATCTGAGTATGTAGTTTTTGACCTCATCTGGAACCTCCTATCTGAAAATTTGAAAATTCTTAAAAAATTCGTCCAAAATCTTGATGTCTCCAATCTCTTGTTTTGTACGTTTTTTCCACGTGTCTTGACATCCAATGTATCCCTGCAAAGTTTGGTGAAGATCTGAGTATGTAGTTTTTGACCTTATCTGGAACCTCCTATCTGAAAATTTGAAAATTCTTAAAAAATTCGTCCAAAATCTTGATGTCTCCAATCTCTTGTTTTGTACGTTTTTTCCACGTGTCTTGATATCCAATGTATCCCTGCAAAGTTTGGTGAAGATCTGAGTATGTCGTTTTTGACCTTATCTGGAACATCCTTTCAGAAAATTTGAAAATTGTTAAAAAATTCGTCCAAAATCTTGATGTCTCCAATCTCTTTTTTGTACGTTTTTTCCACGTGTCTTGACATCCAATGTATCCCTGCAAAGTTTGGTGAAGATCTGAGTATGTAGTTTTTGACCTTATCTGGAACCTCCCATCTGAAAATTTGAAAATTCTTAAAAAATTCGACCAAAATCTTGATGTCTCCAATCTTTTGTTTTGTACGTTTTTTCCACGTGTCTTGACACATAATGTATCCATGCAAAGTTTGGTGAAGATCTGAGTATGTAGTTTTTGACCTTATATGGAACCTCCTATCTGAAAATTTGAAAATTCTTAAAAAATTCGTCCAAAATCTTGATGTCTCCAATCTCTTGTTTTGTACGTTTTTTCCACGTGTCTTGACATCCAATGTATCCCTGCAAAGTTTGGTGAAGATCTGAGTATGTAGTTTTTGACCTTATCTGGAACCTCCCATCTGAAAATTTGAAAATTCCTAAAAAATCCGTGCAAAATCTTGATGACCCCAATCTCTTGTTTTGTACGTTTTTTCCACGTGTCTTGACATCCAATGTATTATTGCAATGTTTGGTGAAGATCTGAGTATGTAGTTTTTGACCTTATATGGAACCTCCTATCTGAAAATTTGAAAATTCTTAAAAAATTCGACCAAAATCTTGATGTTCCGAATCCTATGTTTTGTATGTTTTTTCCACGTGTCTTGACATCCAATGTATCCATGCAAAGTTTGGTGAAGATCTGAGTATGTAGTTTTTGACCTTATATTGAACCTCCCATCTGAAAATTTGAAAATTCTTAAAAAATTCGTCCAAAATCTTGATGACCCCAATCTCTTGTTTTGTACGTTTTTTCCACGTGTCTTGACATCCAAAGTATCCCTGCAAAGTTTGGTGAAGATCTGAGTATGTAGTTTTTGACCTTATATGGAACCTCCTTTCTGAAAATTTGAGAATTCTTAAAAAATTCGTCCAAAATCTTGATGTCTCCAATCTCTTGTTTTGTACGTTTTTTCCACGTGTCTTGACATCCAATGTATCCATGCAAAGTTTGGTGAAGATCTGAGTATGTCGTTTTTGACCTTATCTGGAACCTCCCATCTGAAAATTTGAAAATTCTTAAAAAATTCGTCGAAAATCTTGATGTCTCCAATCTTTTGTTTTGTACGTTTTTTCCACGTGTCTTGACATGCAAAGTATCCCTGCAACGTTTGGTGAAGATCTGAGTATGTAGTTTTTGACCTTATCTGGAACCTCCTATCTGAAAATTTGAAAATTCTTAAAAAATTCGTCGAAAATCTTGATGTCTCCAATCTCTTGTTTTGTACGTTTTTTCCACGTGTCTTGATATCCAATGTATCCCTGCAAAGTTTGGTGAAGATCTGAGTATGTCGTTTTTGACCTTATCTGGAACATCCTTTCTGAAAATTTGAAAATTGTTAAAAAATTCGTCCAAAATCTTGATGTCTCCAATCTCTTTTTTGTACGTTTTTTCCACGTGTCTTGACATCCAATGTATCCCTGCAAAGTTTGGTGAAGATCTGAGTATGTAGTTTTTGACCTTATCTGGAACCTCCTATCTGAAAATTTGAAAATTCTTAAAAAATTCGTCCAAAATCTTGATGTCTCCAATCTCTTGTTTTGTACGTTTTTTCCACGTGTCTTGACATCCAATGTATCCCTGCAAAGTTTGGTGAAGATCTGAGTATGTAGTTTTTGACCTTATCTGGAACCTCCCATCTGAAAATTTGAAAATTCCTAAAAAATCCGTGCAAAATCTTGATGACCCCAATCTCTTGTTTTGTACGTTTTTTCCACGTGTCTTGACATCCAATGTATCCATGCAAAGTTTGGTGAAGATCTGAGTATGTCGTTTTTGACCTTATCTGGAACATCCTTTCTGAAAATTTGAAAATTGTTAAAAAATTCGTCCAAAATCTTGATGTCTCCAATCTCTTTTTTGTACGTTTTTTCCACGTGTCTTGACATCCAATGTATCCCTGCAAAGTTTGGTGAAGATCTGAGTATGTAGTTTTTGACCTTATCTGGAACCTCCCATCTGAAAATTTGAAAATTCTTCAATAATTCGTCGAATATCTTGATGTCTCCAATCTCTTGTTTTGTACGTTTTTTCCACGTGTCTTGACATCCAATGTATCCCTGCAATGTTTGGTGGAGATCTGAGTATGTAGTTTTTGACCTTATCTGGGACCTCCTATCAGAAAATTTGAAAATTCTTCAAAAATTCGTCCAAAATCTTGATGTCTCCAATCTCTTGTTTTGTACGTTTTTTCCACCTGTCTCGACCTCCAATGTATCCCTGCAAAGTTTGGTGAAGATCTGAGTATGTCGTTTTTGACCTTATCTGGAACATCCTTTCTGAAAATTTGAAAATTCTTAAAAAATTCGTCGAAAATCTTGATGTCTCCAATCTCTTGTTTTGTACGTTTTTTCCACGTGTCTTGACATCCAATGTATCCCTGCAAAGTTTGGTGAAGATCTGAGTATGTAGTTTTTGACCTTATATGGAACCTCCTATCTGAAAATTTGAAAATTCTTAAAAAATTCGTCCAAAATCTTGATGTCTCCAATCTCTTGTTTTGTACGTTTTTTCCACGTGTCTCGACCTCCAATGGATCCCTGCAAAGTTTGGTGAAGATCTGAGTATGTCGTTTTTGACCTTATCTGGAACCTCCCATCTGAAAATTTGAAAATTCTTAAAAAATTCGTCGAAAATCTTGATGTCTCCGATCTCTTGTTTTGTACGTTTTTTCCACGTGTCTTGACATGCAAAGTATTCCTGCAAAGTTTGGTGAAGATCTGAGTATGTAGTTTTTGACCTCATCTGGAACCTCCTATCTGAAAATTTGAAAATTCTTAAAAAATTCGTCCAAAATCTTGATGTCTCCAATCTCTTGTTTTGTACGTTTTTTCCACGTGTCTTGACATCCAATGTATCCCTGCAAAGTTTGGTGAAGATCTGAGTATGTAGTTTTTGACCTTATCTGGAACCTCCTATCTGAAAATTTGAAAATTCTTAAAAAATTCGTCCAAAATCTTGATGTCTCCAATCTCTTGTTTTGTACGTTTTTTCCACGTGTCTTGATATCCAATGTATCCCTGCAAAGTTTGGTGAAGATCTGAGTATGTCGTTTTTGACCTTATCTGGAACATCCTTTCTGAAAATTTGAAAATTGTTAAAAAATTCGTCCAAAATCTTGATGTCTCCTATCTCTTGTTTTGTACGTTTTTTCCACGTGTCTTGACATCCAATGTATCCCTGCAAAGTTTGGTGAAGATCTGAGTATGTAGTTTTTGACCTTATCTGGAACCTCCCATCTGAAAATTTGAAAATTCTTAAAAAATTCGACCAAAATCTTGATGTCTCCAATCTCTTGTTTTGTACGTTTTTTCCACGTGTCTTGACACATAATGTATCCATGCAAAGTTTGGTGAAGATCTGAGTATGTAGTTTTTGACCTTATATGGAACCTCCTATCTGAAAATTTGAAAATTCTTAAAAAATTCGTCCAAAATCTTGATGTCTCCAATCTCTTGTTTTGTACGTTTTTTCCACGTGTCTTGACATCCAATGTATCCCTGCAAAGTTTGGAGAAGATCTGAGTATGTAGTTTTTGACCTTGTCTGGAACCTCCCATCTGAAAATTTGAAAATTCCTAAAAAATCCGTCCAAAATCTTGATGACCACAATCTCTTGTTTTGTACGTTTTTTCCACGTGTCTTGACATTCAATGTATCCCTGCAAAGTTTGGTGAAGATCTGAGTATGTAGTTTTTGACCTTATATGGAACCTCCTTTCTGAAAATTTGAAAATTCTTAAAAAATTCGTCCAAAATCTTGAAGACCCCAATCTCTTGTTTTGTACGTTTTTTCCACGTGTCTTGACATCCAATGTATCCCTGCAAAGTTTGGTGAAGATCTGAGTATGTAGTTTTTGACCTTATATGGAACCTCCTTTCTGAAAATTTGAGAATTCTTAAAAAATTCGTCCAAAATCTTGATGTCTCCAATCTCTTGTTTTGTACGTTTTTTCCACGTGTCTTGACATCCAATGTATCCATGCAAAGTTTGGTGAAGATCTGAGTATGTCGTTTTTGACCTTATCTGGAACCTCCCATCCGAAAATTTGAAAATTCTTAAAAAATTCGTCGAAAATCTTGATGTCTCCAATCTCTTGTTTTGTACGTTTTTTCCACGTGTCTTGACATGCAAAGTATCCCTGCAACGTTTGGTGAAGATCTGAGTATGTAGTTTTTGACCTTATCTGGAACCTCCTATCTGAAAATTTGAAAATTCTTCAAAAATTCGTCGAAAATCTTGATGTCTCCAATCTCTTGCTTTGTACGTTTTTTCCACGTTTCTTGACATCCAATGTATCCCTGCAATGTTTGGTGGAGATCTGAGTATGTAGTTTTTGACCTTATCTGGAACCTCCTATCTGAAAATTTGAAAATTCTTCAAAAATTCGTCCAAAATCTTGATGTCTCCAATCTCTTGTTTTGTACGTTTTTTCCACGTGTCTCGACCTCCAATGTATCCCTGCAAAGTTAGTGAAGATCTGAGTATGTCGTTTTTGACCTTATCTGGAACATCCTTTCTGAAAATTTGAAAATTCTTAAAAAATTCGTCGAAAATCTTGATGTCTCCAATCTCTTGTTTTGTACGTTTTTTCCACGTTTCTTGACATCCAATGTATCCCTGCAAAGTTTGGTGAAGATCTGAGTATGTAGTTTTTGACCTTATATGGAACCTCCTTTCTGAAAATTTGAAAATTCTCAAAAAATTCGTCCATAATCTTGATGTCTCCAATCTCTTGTTTTGTACGTTTTTTCCACGTGTCTTGACATCCAATGTATCCCTGCAAAGTTTGGTGAAGATCTGAGCATGTAGTTTTTGACCTTATATGGAACCTCCTATCTGAAAATTTGAAAATTCTTAAAAAATTCGTCCAAAATCTTGATGTCACCAATCCTATGTTTTGTATGTTTTTTCCACGTGTCTTGACATCCAATCTATCCATGCAAAGTTTGGTGAAGATCTGAGTATGTCGTTTTTGACCTTATCTGGAACCTCCCATCTGAAAATTTGAAAATTCTTAAAAAATTCGACCAAAATCTTGATGTCTCCAATCTCTTGTTTTGTACGTTTTTTCCACGTGTCTTGACACATAATGTATCCATGCAAAGTTTGGTGAAGATCTGAGTATGTAGTTTTTGACCTTATATGGAACCTCCTATCTGAAAATTTGAAAATTCTTAAAAAATTCGTCCAAAATCTTGATGTCTCCAATCTCTTGTTTTGTACGTTTTTTCCACGTGTCTTGACATCCAATGTATCCCTGCAAAGTTTGGTGAAGATCTGAGTATGTAGTTTTTGACCTTGTCTGGAACCTCCCATCTGAAAATTTGAAAATTCCTAAAAAATCCGTCCAAAATCTTGATGACCACAATCTCTTGTTTTGTACGTTTTTTCCACGTGTCTTGACATTCAATGTATCCCTGCAAAGTTTGGTGAAGATCTGAGTATGTAGTTTTTGACCTTATATGGAACCTCCTTTCTGAAAATTTGAAAATTCTTAAAAAATTCGTCCAAAATCTTGAAGACCCCAATCTCTTGTTTTGTACGTTTTTTCCACGTGTCTTGACATCCAATGTATCCCTGCAAAGTTTGGTGAAGATCTGAGTATGTAGTTTTTGACCTTATATGGAACCTCCTTTCTGAAAATTTGAGAATTCTTAAAAAATTCGTCCAAAATCTTGATGTCTCCAATCTCTTGTTTTGTACGTTTTTTCCACGTGTCTTGACATCCAATGTATCCATGCAAAGTTTGGTGAAGATCTGAGTATGTCGTTTTTGACCTTATCTGGAACCTCCCATCCGAAAATTTGAAAATTCTTAAAAAATTCGTCGAAAATCTTGATGTCTCCAATCTCTTGTTTTGTACGTTTTTTCCACGTGTCTTGACATGCAAAGTATCCCTGCAACGTTTGGTGAAGATCTGAGTATGTAGTTTTTGACCTTATCTGGAACCTCCTATCTGAAAATTTGAAAATTCTTCAAAAATTCGTCGAAAATCTTGATGTCTCCAATCTCTTGCTTTGTACGTTTTTTCCACGTTTCTTGACATCCAATGTATCCCTGCAATGTTTGGTGGAGATCTGAGTATGTAGTTTTTGACCTTATCTGGAACCTCCTATCTGAAAATTTGAAAATTCTTCAAAAATTCGTCCAAAATCTTGATGTCTCCAATCTCTTGTTTTGTACGTTTTTTCCACGTGTCTCGACCTCCAATGTATCCCTGCAAAGTTAGTGAAGATCTGAGTATGTCGTTTTTGACCTTATCTGGAACATCCTTTCTGAAAATTTGAAAATTCTTAAAAAATTCGTCGAAAATCTTGATGTCTCCAATCTCTTGTTTTGTACGTTTTTTCCACGTTTCTTGACATCCAATGTATCCCTGCAAAGTTTGGTGAAGATCTGAGTATGTAGTTTTTGACCTTATATGGAACCTCCTTTCTGAAAATTTGAAAATTCTCAAAAAATTCGTCCATAATCTTGATGTCTCCAATCTCTTGTTTTGTACGTTTTTTCCACGTGTCTTGACATCCAATGTATCCCTGCAAAGTTTGGTGAAGATCTGAGCATGTAGTTTTTGACCTTATATGGAACCTCCTATCTGAAAATTTGAAAATTCTTAAAAAATTCGTCCAAAATCTTGATGTCACCAATCCTATGTTTTGTATGTTTTTTCCACGTGTCTTGACATCCAATCTATCCATGCAAAGTTTGGTGAAGATCTGAGTATGTCGTTTTTGACCTTATCTGGAACCTCCCATCTGAAAATTTGAAAATTCTTAAAAAATTCGTCGAAAATCTTGATGTCTCCGATCTCTTGTTTTGTACGTTTTTTCCACGTGTCTTGACATGCAAAGTATTCCTGCAAAGTTTGGTGAAGATCTGAGTATGTAGTTTTTGACCTCATCTGGAACCTCCTATCTGAAAATTTGAAAATTCTTAAAAAATTCGTCCAAAATTTTGATGTCTCCAATCTCTTGTTTTGTACGTTTTTTCCACGTGTCTTGACATCCAATGTATCCCTGCAATGTTTGGTGAAGATCTGAGTATGTAGTTTTTGACCTTATCTGGAACCTCCCATCTGAAAATTTGAAAATTCCTAAAAAATCCGTCCAAAATCTTGATGACCCCAATCTCTTGTTTTGTACGTTTTTTCCACGTGTCTTGACATCCAATGTATCCCTGCAAAGTTTGGTGAAGATCTGAGTATGTAGTTTTTGACCTTATCTGGAACCTCCTATCTGAAAATTTGAAAATTCTTAAAAAATTCGTCCAAAATCTTGATGTCTCCAATCTCTTGTTTTGTACGTTATTTCCACGTGTCTTGATATCCAATGTATCCCTGCAAAGTTTGGTGAAGATCTGAGTATGTCGTTTTTGACCTTATCTGGAACATCCTTTCTGAAAATTTGAAAATTGTTAAAAAATTCGTCCAAAATCTTGATGTCTCCAATCTCTTTTTTGTACGTTTTTTCCACGTGTCTTGACATCCAATGTATCCCTGCAAAGTTTGGTGAAGATCTGAGTATGTAGTTTTTGACCTTATATTGAACCTCCCATCTGAAAATTTGAAAATTCTTAAAAAATTCGACCAAAATCTTGATGTCTCCAATCTTTTGTTTTGTACGTTTTTTCCACGTGTCTTGACACATAATGTATCCATGCAAAGTTTGGTGAAGATCTGAGTATGTAGTTTTTGACCTTATATGGAACCTCCTATCTGAAAATTTGAAAATTCTTAAAAAATTCGTCCAAAATCTTGATGTCTCCAATCTCTTGTTTTGTACGTTTTTTCCACGTGTCTTGACATCCAATGTATCCCTGCAAAGTTTGGTGAAGATCTGAGTATGTAGTTTTTGACCTTATCTGGAACCTCCCATCTGAAAATTTGAAAATTCCTAAAAAATCCGTGCAAAATCTTGATGACCCCAATCTCTTGTTTTGTACGTTTTTTCCACGTGTCTTGACATCCAATGTATTCCTGCAATGTTTGGTGAAGATCTGAGTATGTAGTTTTTGACCTTATATGGAACCTCCTATCTGAAAATTTGAAAATTCTTAAAAAATTCGACCAAAATCTTGATGTTCCGAATCCTATGTTTTGTATGTTTTTTCCACGTGTCTTGACATCCAATGTATCCATGCAAAGTTTGGTGAAGATCTGAGTATGTAGTTTTTGACCTTATATTGAACCTCCCATCTGAAAATTTGAAAATTCTTAAAAAATTCGTCCAAAATCTTGATGACCCCAATCTCTTGTTTTGTACGTTTTTTCCACGTGTCTTGACATCCAAAGTATCCCTGCAAAGTTTGGTGAAGATCTGAGTATGTAGTTTTTGACCTTATATTGAACCTCCCATCTGAAAATTTGAAAATTCTTAAAAAATTCGTCCAAAATCTTGATGTCTCCAATCTCTTGTTTTGTACGTTTTTTCCACGTGTCTTGACATCCAATGTATCCATGCAAAGTTTGGTGAAGATCTGAGTATGTCGTTTTTGACCTTATCTGGAACCTCCCATCTGAAAATTTGAAAATTCTTAAAAAATTCGTCGAAAATCTTGATGTCTCCAATCTCTTGTTTTGTACGTTTTTTCCACGTGTCTTGACATCCAATGTATTCCTGCAATGTTTGGTGGAGATCTGAGTATGTAGTTTTAGACCTTATCTGGAACCTCCTATCTGAAAATTTGAAAATTCTTCAAAAATTCGTCCAAAATCTTGATGTCTCCAATCTCTTGTTTTGTACGTTTTTTCCACGTGTCTCGACCTCCAATGGATCCCTGCAAAGTTTGGTGAAGATCTGAGTATGTCGTTTTTGACCTTATCTGGAACATCCTTTCTGAAAATTTGAAAATTCTTAAAAAATTCGTCGAAAATCTTGATGTCTCCAATCTCTTGTTTTGTACGTTTTTTCCACGTGTCTTGACATCCAATGTATCCCTGCAAAGTTTGGTGAAGATCTGAGTATGTAGTTTTTGACCTTATATGGAACCTCCTATCTGAAAATTTGAAAATTCTTAAAAAATTCGTCCAAAATCTTGATGTCTCCAATCTCTTGTTTTGTACGTTTTTTCCACGTGTCTCGACCTCCAATGGATCCCTGCAAAGTTTGGTGAAGATCTGAGTATGTCGTTTTTGACCTTATCTGGAACCTCCCATCTGAAAATTTGAAAATTCTTAAAAAATTCGTCCAAAATCTTGATGTCTCCGATCTCTTGTTTTGTACGTTTTTTCCACGTGTCTTGACATGCAAAGTATTCCTGCAAAGTTTGGTGAAGATCTGAGTATGTAGTTTTTGACCTCATCTGGAACCTCCTATCTGAAAATTTGAAAATTCTTAAAAAATTCGTCCAAAATCTTGATGTCTCCAATCTCTTGTTTTGTACGTTTTTTCCACGTGTCTTGACATCCAATGTATCCCTGCAATGTTTGGTGAAGATCTGAGTATGTAGTTTTTGACCTTATCTGGAACCTCCCATCTGAAAATTTGAAAATTCCTAAAAAATTCGTCCAAAATCTTGATGTCTCCAATCTCTTGTTTTGTACGTTTTTTCCACGTGTCTCGACCTCCAATGGATCCCTGCAAAGTTTGGTGAAGATCTGAGTATGTCGTTTTTGACCTTATCTGGAACCTCCCATCTGAAAATTTGAAAATTCTTAAAAAATTCGTCGAAAATCTTGATGTCTCCGATCTCTTGTTTTGTACGTTTTTTCCACGTGTCTTGACATGCAAAGTATTCCTGCAAAGTTTGGTGAAGATCTGAGTATGTAGTTTTTGACCTCATCTGGAACCTCCTATCTGAAAATTTGAAAATTCTTAAAAAATTCGTCCAAAATCTTGATGTCTCCAATCTCTTGTTTTGTACGTTTTTTCCACGTGTCTTGACATCCAATGTATCCCTGCAATGTTTGGTGAAGATCTGAGTATGTAGTTTTTGACCTTATCTGGAACCTCCCATCTGAAAATTTGAAAATTCCTAAAAAATCCGTCCAAAATCTTGATGACCCCAATCTCTTGTTTTGTACTTTTTTCCACGTGTCTCGACCTCCAATGTATCCCTGCAAAGTTTGGTGAAGATCTGAGTATGTAGTTTTTGACCTTATATGGAACCTCCTATCTGAAAATTTGAAAATTCTTAAAAAATTCGTCCAAAATCTTGATGTCACCAATCTTATGTTTTGTATGTTTTTTCCACGTGTCTTGACATCCAATGTATCCATGCAAAGTTTGGTGAAGATCTGAGTATGTCGTTTTTGACCTTATCTGGAACCTCCCATCTGAAAATTTGAAAATTCTTAAAAAATTCGTCGAAAATCTTGATGTCTCCGATCTCTTGTTTTGTACGTTTTTTCCACGTGTCTTGACATGCAAAGTATTCCTGCAAAGTTTGGTGAAGATCTGAGTATGTAGTTTTTGACCTCATCTGGAACCTCCTATCTGAAAATTTGAAAATTCTTAAAAAATTCGTCCAAAATTTTGATGTCTCCAATCTCTTGTTTTGTACGTTTTTTCCACGTGTCTTGACATCCAATGTATCCCTGCAATGTTTGGTGAAGATCTGAGTATGTAGTTTTTGACCTTATCTGGAACCTCCCATCTAAAAATTTGAAAATTCCTAAAAAATCCGTCCAAAATCTTGATGACCCCAATCTCTTGTTTTGTACGTTTTTTCCACGTGTCTTGACATCCAATGTATCCCTGCAAAGTTTGGTGAAGATCTGAGTATGTAGTTTTTGACCTTATCTGGAACCTCCTATCTGAAAATTTGAAAATTCTTAAAAAATTCGTCCAAAATCTTGATGTCTCCAATCTCTTGTTTTGTACGTTTTTTCCACGTGTCTTGACATCCAAAGTATCCCTGCAAAGTTTGGTGAAGATCTGAATATGTAGTTTTTGACCTTATATGGAACCTCCTTTCTGAAAATTTGAGAATTCTTAAAAAATTCGTCCAAAATCTTGATGTCTCCAATCTCTTGTTTTGTACGTTTTTTCCACGTGTCTTGACATCCAATGTATCCATGCAAAGTTTGGTGAAGATCTGAATATGTCGTTTTTGACCTTATCTGGAACCTCCCATCTGAAAATTTGAAAATTCTTAAAAAATCCGTGCAAAATCTTGATGACCCCAATCTCTTGTTTTGTACGTTTTTTCCACGTGTCTTGACATCCAATGTATCCATGCAAAGTTTGGTGAAGATCTGAGTATGTCGTTTTTGACCTTATCTGGAACCTCCCATCTGAAAATTTGAAAATTCTTAAAAAATTCGTCGAAAATCTTGATGTCTCCAATCTCTTGTTTTGTACGTTTTTTCCACGTGTCTTGACATGCAAAGTATCCCTGCAACGTTTGGTGAAGATCTGAGTATGTAGTTTTTGACCTTATCTGGAACCTCCTATCTGAAAATTTGAAAATTCTTCAAAAATTCGTCGAAAATCTTGATGTCTCCAATCTCTTGTTTTGTACGTTTTTTCCACGTGTCTTGACATCCAATGTATCCTGCAATGTTTGGTGGAGATCTGAGTATGTAGTTTTTGACCTTATCTGGGACCTCCTATCAGAAAATATGAAAATTCTTCAAAAATTCGTCCAAAATCTTGATGTCTCCAATCTCTTGTTTTGTACGTTTTTTCCACGTGTCTCGACCTCCAATGTATCCCTGCAAAGTTTGGTGAAGATCTGAGTATGTCGTTTTTGACCTTATCTGGAACATCCTTTCTGAAAATTTGAAAATTCTTAAAAAATTCGTCGAAAATCTTGATGTCTCCAATCTCTTGTTTTGTACGTTTTTTCCACGTGTCTTGACATCCAATGTATCCCTGCAAAGTTTGGTGAAGATCTGAGTATGTAGTTTTTGACCTTATATGGAACCTCCTATCTGAAAATTTGAAAATTCTTAAAAAATTCGACCAAAATCTTGATGTTCCGAATCCTATGTTTTGTATGTTTTTTCCACGTGTCTTGACATCCAATGTATCCATGCAAAGTTTGGTGAAGATCTGAGTATGTAGTTTTTGACCTTATATTGAACCTCCCATCTGAAAATTTGAAAATTCTTAAAAAATTCGTCCAAAATCTTGATGACCCCAATCTCTTGTTTTGTACGTTTTTTCCACGTGTCTTGACATCCAAAGTATCCCTGCAAAGTTTGGTGAAGATCTGAGTATGTAGTTTTTTTCCTTATATGGAACCTCCTTTCTGAAAATTTGAGAATTCTTAAAAAATTCGTCCAAAATCTTGATGTCTCCAATCTCTTGTTTTGTACGTTTTTTCCACGTGTCTTGACATCCAATGTATCCATGCAAAGTTTGGTGAAGATCTGAGTATGTCGTTTTTGACCTTATCTGGAACCTCCCATCTGAAAATTTGAAAATTCTTAAAAAATCCGTGCAAAATCTTGATGACCCCAATCTCTTGTTTTGTACGTTTTTTCCACGTGTCTTGACATCCAATGTATCCATGCAAAGTTTGGTGAAGATCTGAGTATGTCGTTTTTGACCTTATCTGGAACCTCCCATCTGAAAATTTGAAAATTCTTAAAAAATTCGTCGAAAATCTTGATGTCTCCAATCTCTTGTTTTGTACGTTTTTTCCACGTGTCTTGACATGCAAAGTATCCCTGCAACGTTTGGTGAAGATCTGAGTATGTAGTTTTTGACCTTATCTGGAACCTCCTATCTGAAAATTTGAAAATTCTTCAAAAATTCGTCGAAAATCTTGATGTCTCCAATCTCTTGTTTTGTACGTTTTTTCCACGTGTCTTGACATCCAATGTATCCCTGCAATGTTTGGTGGAGATCTGAGTATGTAGTTTTTGACCTTATCTGGGACCTCCTATCAGAAAATTTGAAAATTCTTCAAAAATTCGTCCAAAATCTTGATGTCTCCAATCTCTTGTTTTGTACGTTTTTTCCACGTGTCTCGACCTCCAATGTATCCCTGCAAAGTTTGGTGAAGATCTGAGTATGTCGTTTTTGACCTTATCTGGAACATCCTTTCTGAAAATTTGAAAATTCTTAAAAAATTCGTCGAAAATCTTGATGTCTCCAATCTCTTGTTTTGTACGTTTTTTCCACGTGTCTTGACATCCAATGTATCCCTGCAAAGTTTGGTGAAGATCTGAGTATGTAGTTTTTGACCTTATATGGAACCTCCTATCTGAAAATTTGAAAATTCTTAAAAAATTCGACCAAAATCTTGATGTTCCGAATCCTATGTTTTGTATGTTTTTTCCACGTGTCTTGACATCCAATGTATCCATGCAAAGTTTGGTGAAGATCTGAGTATGTAGTTTTTGACCTTATATTGAACCTCCCATCTGAAAATTTGAAAATTCTTAAAAAATTCGTCCATAATCTTGATGACCCCAATCTCTTGTTTTGTACGTTTTTTCCACGTGTCTTGACATCCAAAGTATCCCTGCAAAGTTTGGTGAAGATCTGAGTATGTAGTTTTTGACCTTATATGGAACCTCCTTTCTGAAAATTTGAGAATTCTTAAAAAATTCGTCCAAAATCTTGATGTCTCCAATCTCTTGTTTTGTACGTTTTTTCCACGTGTCTTGACATCCAATGTATCCATGCAAAGTTTGGTGAAGATCTGAGTATGTCGTTTTTGACCTTATCTGGAACCTCCCATCTGAAAATTTGAAAATTCTTAAAAAATCCGTGCAAAATCTTGATGACCCCAATCTCTTGTTTTGTACGTTTTTTCCACGTGTCTTGACATCCAATGTATCCATGCAAAGTTTGGTGAAGATCTGAGTATGTCGTTTTTGACCTTATCTGGAACCTCCCATCTGAAAATTTGAAAATTCTTAAAAAATTCGTCGAAAATCTTGATGTCTCCAATCTCTTGTTTTGTACGTTTTTTCCACGTGTCTTGACATGCAAAGTATCCCTGCAACGTTTGGTGAAGATCTGAGTATGTAGTTTTTGACCTTATCTGGAACCTCCTATCTGAAAATTTGAAAATTCTTAAAAAATTCGTCCAAAATCTTGATGTCTCCAATCTCTTGTTTTGTACGTTTTTTCCACGTGTCTTGACATCCAATGTATCCCTGCAATGTTTGGTGAAGATCTGAGTATGTAGTTTTTGACCTTATATGGAGCCTCCTATCTGAAAATTTGAAAATTCTTAAAAAATTCGTCCAAAATCTTGATGTCTCCAATCTCTTGTTTTGTACGTTCTTTGCACGTGTCTTGACATCCAATGTATCCCTGCAATGTTTGGTGAAGATCTGAGTATGTAGTTTTTGACCTTATATGGAACCTCCTATCTGAAAATTTGAAAATTCTTAAAAGAATTTAACAAAATCTTGATGTCCCCAATCCTATGTTTTGTATGTTTTTTCCACGTGTCTTGACATACAATGTATCCCTGCAGAGTTTGGTGAAGATCTGAGTATGTAGTTTTTGACCTTATCTGGAACCTCCCATCTGAAAATTTGAAAATTCCTAAAAAATCCGTCCAAAATCTTGATGACCCCAATCTCTTGTTTTGTACGTTTTTTCCACGTGTCTTGACATCCAAAGTATCCCTGCAAAGTTTGGTGAAGATCTGCGTATGTAGTTTTTGACCTTATATGGAACCTCCTTTCTGAAAATTTGAGAATTCTTAAAAAATTCATCCAAAATCTTGATGTCTCCAATCTCTTGTTTTGTACGTTTTTTCCACGTGTCTTGACATCCAATGTATCCATGCAAAGTTTGGTGAAGATCTGAGTATGTCGTTTTTGACCTTATCTGGAACCTCCCATCTGAAAATTTGAAAATTCTTAAAAAATCCGTGCAAAATCTTGATGACCCCAATCTCTTGTTTTGTACGTTTTTTCCACGTGTCTTGACATCCAATGTATCCATGCAAAGTTTGGTGAAGATCTGAGTATGTCGTTTTTGACCTTATCTGGAACATCCCATCTGAAAATTTGAAAATTCTTAAAAAATTCGTCGAAAATCTTGATGTCTCCAATCTCTTGTTTTGTACGTTTTTTCCACGTGTCTTGACATGCAAAGTATCCCTGCAACGTTTGGTGAAGATCTGAGTATGTAGTTTTTGACCTTATCTGGAACCTCCTATCTGAAAATTTGAAAATTCTTCAAAAATTCGTCGAAAATCTTGATGTCTCCAATCTCTTGTTTTGTACGTTTTTTCCACGTGTCTTGACATCCAATGTATCCCTGCAATGTTTGGTGGAGATCTGAGTATGTAGTTTTTGACCTTATCTGGGACCTCCTATCAGAAAATTTGAAAATTCTTCAAAAATTCGTCCAAAATCTTGATGTCTCCAATCTCTTGTTTTGTACGTTTTTTCCACGTGTCTCGACCTCCAATGTATCCCTGCAAAGTTTGGTGAAGATCTGAGTATGTCGTTTTTGACCTTATCTGGAACATCCTTTCTGAAAATTTGAAAATTCTTAAAAAATTCGTCGAAAATCTTGATGTCTCCAATCTCTTGTTTTGTACGTTTTTTCCACGTGTCTTGACATCCAATGTATCCCTGCAAAGTTTGGTGAAGATCTGAGTATGTAGTTTTTGACCTTATATGGAACCTCCTATCTGAAAATTTGAAAATTCTTAAAAAATTCGACCAAAATCTTGATGTTCCGAATCCTATGTTTTGTATGTTTTTTCCACGTGTCTTGACATCCAATGTATCCATGCAAAGTTTGGTGAAGATCTGAGTATGTAGTTTTTGACCTTATATTGAACCTCCCATCTGAAAATTTGAAAATTCTTAAAAAATTCGTCCAAAATCTTGATGACCCCAATCTCTTGTTTTGTACGTTTTTTCCACGTGTCTTGACATCCAAAGTATCCCTGCAAAGTTTGGTGAAGATCTGAGTATGTAGTTTTTGACCTTATATGGAACCTCCTTTCTGAAAATTTGAGAATTCTTAAAAAATTCGTCCAAAATCTTGATGTCTCCAATCTCTTGTTTTGTACGTTTTTTCCACGTGTCTTGACATCCAATGTATCCATGCAAAGTTTGGTGAAGATCTGAGTATGTCGTTTTTGACCTTATCTGGAACCTCCCATCTGAAAATTTGAAAATTCTTAAAAAATCCGTGCAAAATCTTGATGACCCCAATCTCTTGTTTTGTACGTTTTTTCCACGTGTCTTGACATCCAATGTATCCATGCAAAGTTTGGTGAAGATCTGAGTATGTCGTTTTTGACCTTATCTGGAACCTCCCATCTGAAAATTTGAAAATTCTTAAAAAATTCGTCGAAAATCTTGATGTCTCCAATCTCTTGTTTTGTACGTTTTTTCCACGTGTCTTGACATGCAAAGTATCCCTGCAACGTTTGGTGAAGATCTGAGTATGTAGTTTTTGACCTTATCTGGAACCTCCTATCTGAAAATTTGAAAATTCTTCAAAAATTCGTCGAAAATCTTGATGTCTCCAATCTCTTGTTTTGTACGTTTTTTCCACGTGTCTTGACATCCAATGTATCCCTGCAATGTTTGGTGGAGATCTGAGTATGTAGTTTTTGACCTTATCTGGGACCTCCTATCAGAAAATTTGAAAATTCTTCAAAAATTCGTCCAAAATCTTGATGTCTCCAATCTCTTGTTTTGTACGTTTTTTCCACGTGTCTCGACCTCCAATGTATCCCTGCAAAGTTTGGTGAAGATCTGAGTATGTCGTTTTTGACCTTATCTGGAACATCCTTTCTGAAAATTTGAAAATTCTTAAAAAATTCGTCGAAAATCTTGATGTCTCCAATCTCTTGTTTTGTACGTTTTTTCCACGTGTCTTGACATCCAATGTATCCCTGCAAAGTTTGGTGAAGATCTGAGTATGTAGTTTTTGACCTTATATGGAACCTCCTATCTGAAAATTTGAAAATTCTTAAAAAATTCGACCAAAATCTTGATGTTCCGAATCCTATGTTTTGTATGTTTTTTCCACGTGTCTTGACATCCAATGTATCCATGCAAAGTTTGGTGAAGATCTGAGTATGTAGTTTTTGACCTTATATTGAACCTCCCATCTGAAAATTTGAAAATTCTTAAAAAATTCGTCCATAATCTTGATGACCCCAATCTCTTGTTTTGTACGTTTTTTCCACGTGTCTTGACATCCAAAGTATCCCTGCAAAGTTTGGTGAAGATCTGAGTATGTAGTTTTTGACCTTATATGGAACCTCCTTTCTGAAAATTTGAGAATTCTTAAAAAATTCGTCCAAAATCTTGATGTCTCCAATCTCTTGTTTTGTACGTTTTTTCCACGTGTCTTGACATCCAATGTATCCATGCAAAGTTTGGTGAAGATCTGAGTATGTCGTTTTTGACCTTATCTGGAACCTCCCATCTGAAAATTTGAAAATTCTTAAAAAATCCGTGCAAAATCTTGATGACCCCAATCTCTTGTTTTGTACGTTTTTTCCACGTGTCTTGACATCCAATGTATCCATGCAAAGTTTGGTGAAGATCTGAGTATGTCGTTTTTGACCTTATCTGGAACCTCCCATCTGAAAATTTGAAAATTCTTAAAAAATTCGTCGAAAATCTTGATGTCTCCAATCTCTTGTTTTGTACGTTTTTTCCACGTGTCTTGACATGCAAAGTATCCCTGCAACGTTTGGTGAAGATCTGAGTATGTAGTTTTTGACCTTATCTGGAACCTCCTATCTGAAAATTTGAAAATTCTTAAAAAATTCGTCCAAAATCTTGATGTCTCCAATCTCTTGTTTTGTACGTTTTTTCCACGTGTCTTGACATCCAATGTATCCCTGCAATGTTTGGTGAAGATCTGAGTATGTAGTTTTTGACCTTATATGGAGCCTCCTATCTGAAAATTTGAAAATTCTTAAAAAATTCGTCCAAAATCTTGATGTCTCCAATCTCTTGTTTTGTACGTTCTTTGCACGTGTCTTGACATCCAATGTATCCCTGCAATGTTTGGTGAAGATCTGAGTATGTAGTTTTTGACCTTATATGGAACCTCCTATCTGAAAATTTGAAAATTCTTAAAAGAATTTAACAAAATCTTGATGTCCCCAATCCTATGTTTTGTATGTTTTTTCCACGTGTCTTGACATACAATGTATCCCTGCAGAGTTTGGTGAAGATCTGAGTATGTAGTTTTTGACCTTATCTGGAACCTCCCATCTGAAAATTTGAAAATTCCTAAAAAATCCGTCCAAAATCTTGATGACCCCAATCTCTTGTTTTGTACGTTTTTTCCACGTGTCTTGACATCCAAAGTATCCCTGCAAAGTTTGGTGAAGATCTGCGTATGTAGTTTTTGACCTTATATGGAACCTCCTTTCTGAAAATTTGAGAATTCTTAAAAAATTCATCCAAAATCTTGATGTCTCCAATCTCTTGTTTTGTACGTTTTTTCCACGTGTCTTGACATCCAATGTATCCATGCAAAGTTTGGTGAAGATCTGAGTATGTCGTTTTTGACCTTATCTGGAACCTCCCATCTGAAAATTTGAAAATTCTTAAAAAATCCGTGCAAAATCTTGATGACCCCAATCTCTTGTTTTGTACGTTTTTTCCACGTGTCTTGACATCCAATGTATCCATGCAAAGTTTGGTGAAGATCTGAGTATGTCGTTTTTGACCTTATCTGGAACCTCCCATCTGAAAATTTGAAAATTCTTAAAAAATTCGTCGAAAATCTTGATGTCTCCAATCTCTTGTTTTGTACGTTTTTTCCACGTGTCTTGACATGCAAAGTATCCCTGCAACGTTTGGTGAAGATCTGAGTATGTAGTTTTTGACCTTATCTGGAACCTCCTATCTGAAAATTTGAAAATTCTTAAAAAATTCGTCCAAAATCTTGATGTCTCCAATCTCTTGTTTTGTACGTTTTTTCCACGTGTCTTGACATCCAATGTATCCCTGCAATGTTTGGTGAAGATCTGAGTATGTAGTTTTTGACCTTATATGGAGCCTCCTATCTGAAAATTTGAAAATTCTTAAAAAATTCGTCCAAAATCTTGATGTCTCCAATCTCTTGTTTTGTACGTTCTTTGCACGTGTCTTGACATCCAATGTATCCCTGCAATGTTTGGTGAAGATCTGAGTATGTAGTTTTTGACCTTATATGGAACCTCCTATCTGAAAATTTGAAAATTCTTAAAAGAATTTAACAAAATCTTGATGTCCCCAATCCTATGTTTTGTATGTTTTTTCCACGTGTCTTGACATACAATGTATCCCTGCAGAGTTTGGTGAAGATCTGAGTATGTAGTTTTTGACCTTATCTGGAACCTCCCATCTGAAAATTTGAAAATTCCTAAAAAATCCGTCCAAAATCTTGTTGACCCGAATCTCTTGTTTTGTACGTTTTTTCCACGTGTCTTGACATCCAATGTATCCCTGCAAAGTTTGGTGAAGATCTGAGTATGTAGTTTTTGACCTTATCTGGAACCGCATTTCTGAAAATTTGAAAATTTTTATAAAAATCGTCCAAAATCTTGATGTCTCCAATCTCTTGTTTTGTACGTTTTTTCCACGTGTCTTGACATCCAATGTATCCCTGCAAAGTTTGGTGAAGATCTGAGTATATAGTTTTTGACCTTATATGGAACCTCCTATCTGAAAATTTGAAAATTCTTAAAAAATTCGTCCAAAATCTTGATGTCTCCAATCTCTTGTTTTGTACGTTTTTTCCACGTGTCTCGACCTCCAATGGATCCCTGCAAAGTTTGGTGAAGATCTGAGTATGTCGTTTTTGACCTTATCTGGAACCTCCCATCTGAAAATTTGAAAATTCTTAAAAAATTCGTCGAAAATCTTGATGTCTCCGATCTCTTGTTTTGTACGTTTTTTCCACGTGTCTTGACATGCAAAGTATTCCTGCAAAGTTTGGTGAAGATCTGAGTATGTAGTTTTTGACCTCATCTGGAACCTCCTATCTGAAAATTTGAAAATTCTTAAAAAATTCGTCCAAAATCTTGATGTCTCCAATCTCTTGTTTTGTACGTTTTTTCCACGTGTCTTGACATCCAATGTATCCCTGCAAAGTTTGGTGAAGATCTGAGTATGTAGTTTTTGACCTTATCTGGAACCTCCTATCTGAAAATTTGAAAATTCTTAAAAAATTCGTCCAAAATCTTGATGTCTCCAATCTCTTGTTTTGTACGTTTTTTCCACGTGTCTTGATATCCAATGTATCCCTGCAAAGTTTGGTGAAGATCTGAGTATGTCGTTTTTGACCTTATCTGGAACCTCCCATCTGAAAATTTGAAAATTCCTAAAAAATCCGTCCAAAATCTTGATGACCCCAATCTCTTGTTTTGTACTTTTTTCCACGTGTCTCGACCTCCAATGTATCCCTGCAAAGTTTGGTGAAGATCTGAGTATGTAGTTTTTGACCTTATATGGAACCTCCCGTCTGAAAATTTGAAAATTCTTAAAAAATTCGTCCAAAATCTTGATGTCACCAATCCTATGTTTTGTACGTTTTTTCCACGTGTCTTGACATCCAATGGATCCCTGCAAAGTTTGGTGAAGATCTGAGTATGTCGTTTTTGACCTTATCTGGAACCTCCCATCTGAAAATTTGAAAATTCTTAAAAAATTCGTCGAAAATCTTGATGTCTCCGATCTCTTGTTTTGTACGTTTTTTCCACGTGTCTTGACATGCAAAGTATTCCTGCAAAGTTTGGTGAAGATCTGAGTATGTAGTTTTTGACCTCATCTGGAACCTCCTATCTGAAAATTTGAAAATTCTTAAAAAATTCGTCCAAAATCTTGATGTCTCCAATCTCTTGTTTTGTACGTTTTTCCCACGTGTCTTGACATCCAATGTATCCCTGCAATGTTTGGTGAAGATCTGAGTATGTAGTTTTTGACCTTATCTGGAACCTCCCATCTGAAAATTTGAAAATTCCTAAAAAATCCGTCCAAAATCTTGATGACCCCAATCTCTTGTTTTGTACCTTTTTACCACGTGTCTTGACATCCAATGTATCCCTGCAAAGTTTGGTGAAGATCTGAGTATGTAGTTTTTGACCTTATCTGGAACCTCCTATCTGAAAATTTGAAAATTCTTAAAAAATTCGTCCAAAATCTTGATGTCTCCAATCTCTTGTTTTGTACGTTTTTTCCACGTGTCTTGACATCCAAAGTATCCCTGCAAAGTTTGGTGAAGATCTGAGTATGTAGTTTTTGACCTTATATGGAACCTCCTTTCTGAAAATTTGAGAATTCTTAAAAAATTCGTCCAAAATCTTGATGTCTCCAATCTCTTGTTTTGTACGTTTTTTCCACGTGTCTTGACATCCAATGTATCCATGCAAAGTTTGGTGAAGATCTGAATATGTCGTTTTTGACCTTATCTGGAACCTCCCATCTGAAAATTTGAAAATTCTTAAAAAATCCGTGCAAAATCTTGATGACCCCAATCTCTTGTTTTGTACGTTTTTTCCACGTGTCTTGACATCCAATGTATCCATGCAAAGTTTGGTGAAGATCTGAGTATGTCGTTTTTGACCTTATCTGGAACCTCCCATCTGAAAATTTGAAAATTCTTAAAAAATTCGTCGAAAATCTTGATGTCTCCAATCTCTTGTTTTGTACGTTTTTTCCACGTGTCTTGACATGCAAAGTATCCCTGCAACGTTTGGTGAAGATCTGAGTATGTAGTTTTTGACCTTATCTGGAACCTCCTATCTGAAAATTTGAAAATTCTTCAAAAATTCGTCGAAAATCTTGATGTCTCCAATCTCTTGTTTTGTACGTTTTTTCCACGTGTCTTGACATCCAATGTATCCCTGCAATGTTTGGTGGAGATCTGAGTATGTAGTTTTTGACCTTATCTGGGACCTCCTATCAGAAAATTTGAAAATTCTTCAAAAATTCGTCCAAAATCTTGATGTCTCCAATCTCTTGTTTTGTACGTTTTTTCCACGTGTCTCGACCTCCAATGTATCCCTGCAAAGTTTGGTGAAGATCTGAGTATGTCGTTTTTGACCTTATCTGGAACATCCTTTCTGAAAATTTGAAAATTCTTAAAAAATTCGTCGAAAATCTTGATGTCTCCAATCTCTTGTTTTGTACGTTTTTTCCACGTGTCTTGACATCCAATGTATCCCTGCAAAGTTTGGTGAAGATCTGAGTATGTAGTTTTTGACCTTATATGGAACCTCCTATCTGAAAATTTGAAAATTCTTAAAAAATTCGACCAAGATCTTGATGTTCCGAATCCTATGTTTTGTATGTTTTTTCCACGTGTCTTGACATCCAATGTATCCATGCAAAGTTTGGTGAAGATCTGAGTATGTAGTTTTTGACCTTATATTGAACTTCCCATCTGAAAATTTGAAAATTCTTAAAAAATTCGTCCAAAACCTTGATGACCCCAATCTCTTGTTTTGTACGTTTTTTCCACGTGTCTTGACATCCAAAGTATCCCTGCAAAGTTTGGTGAAGATCTGAGTATGTAGTTTTTGACCTTATATGGAACCTCCTTTCTGAAAATTTGAGAATTCTTAAAAAATTCGTCCAAAATCTTGATGTCTCCAATCTCTTGTTTTGTACGTTTTTTCCACGTGTCTTGACATCCAATGTATCCATGCAAAGTTTGGTGAAGATCTGAGTATGTCGTTTTTGACCTTATCTGGAACCTCCCATCTGAAAATTTGAAAATTCTTAAAAAATCCGTGCAAAATCTTGATGACCCCAATCTCTTGTTTTGTACGTTTTTTCCACGTGTCTTGACATCCAATGTATCCATGCAAAGTTTGGTGAAGATCTGAGTATGTCGTTTTTGACCTTATCTGGAACCTCCCATCTGAAAATTTGAAAATTCTTAAAAAATTCGTCGAAAATCTTGATGTCTCCAATCTCTTGATTGTACGTTTTTTCCACGTGTCTTGACATGCAAAGTATCCCTGCAACGTTTGGTGAAGATCTGAGTATGTAGTTTTTGACCTTATCTGGAACCTCCTATCTGAAAATTTGAAAATTCTTAAAAAATTCGTCCAAAATCTTGATGTCTCCAATCTCTTGTTTTGTACGTTTTTTCCACGTGTCTTGACATCCAATGTATCCCTGCAATGTTTGGTGAAGATCTGAGTATGTAGTTTTTGACCTTATATGGAGCCTCCTATCAGAAAATTTGAAAATTCTTAAAAAATTCGTCCAAAATCTTGATGTCTCCAATCTCTTGTTTTGTACGTTCTTTGCACGTGTCTTGACATCCAATGTATCCCTGCAATGTTTGGTGAAGATCTGAGTATGTAGTTTTTGACCTTATATGGAACCTCCTATCTGAAAATTTGAAAATTCTTAAAAGAATTTAACAAAATCTTGATGTCCCCAATCCTATGTTTTGTATGTTTTTTCCACGTGTCTTGACATACAATGTATCCCTGCAGAGTTTGGTGAAGATCTGAGTATGTAGTTTTTGACCTTATCTGGAACCTCCCATCTGAAAATTTGAAAATTCCTAAAAAATCCGTCCAAAATCTTGATGACCCCAATCTCTTGTTTTGTACGTTTTTTCCACGTGTCTTGACATCCAAAGTATCCCTGCAAAGTTTGGTGAAGATCTGAGTATGTAGTTTTTGACCTTATATGGAACCTCCTTTCTGAAAATTTGAGAATTCTTAAAAAATTCGTCCAAAATCTTGATGTCTCCAATCTCTTGTTTTGTACGTTTTTTCCACGTGTCTTGACATCCAATGTATCCATGCAAAGTTTGGTGAAGATCTGAGTATGTAGTTTTTGACCTTATATTGAACCTCCCATCTGAAAATTTGAAAATTCTTAAAAAATTCGTCCAAAATCTTGATGACCCCAATCTCTTGTTTTGTACGTTTTTTCCACGTGTCTTGACATCCAAAGTATCCCTGCAAAGTTTGGTGAAGATCTGAGTATGTAGTTTTTGACCTTATATGGAACCTCCTTTCTGAAAATTTGAGAATTCTTAAAAAATTCGTCCAAAATCTTGATGTCTCCAATCTCTTGTTTTGTACGTTTTTTCCACGTGTCTTGACATCCAATGTATCCATGCAAAGTTTGGTGAAGATCTGAGTATGTCGTTTTTGACCTTATCTGGAACCTCCCATCTGAAAATTTGAAAATTCTTAAAAAATCCGTGCAAAATCTTGATGACCCCAATCTCTTGTTTTGTACGTTTTTTCCACGTGTCTTGACATCCAATGTATCCATGCAAAGTTTGGTGAAGATCTGAGTATGTCGTTTTTGACATTATCTGGAACCTCCCATCTGAAAATTTGAAAATTCTTAAAAAATTCGTCGAAAATCTTGATGTCTCCAATCTCTTGTTTTGTACGTTTTTTCCACGTGTCTTGACATGCAAAGTATCCCTGCAACGTTTGGTGAAGATCTGAGTATGTAGTTTTTGACCTTATCTGGAACCTCCTATCTGAAAATTTGAAAATTCTTAAAAAATTCGTCCAAAATCTTGATGTCTCCAATCTCTTGTTTTGTACGTTTTTTCCACGTGTCTTGACATCCAATGTATCCCTGCAATGTTTGGTGAAGATCTGAGTATGTAGTTTTTGACCTTATATGGAACCTCCTATCTGAAAATTTGAAAATTCTTAAAAGAATTTAACAAAATCTTGATGTCCCCAATCCTATGTTTTGTATGTTTTTTCCACGTGTCTTGACATACAATGTATCCCTGCAGAGTTTGGTGAAGATCTGAGTATGTAGTTTTTGACCTTATCTGGAACCTCCCATCTGAAAATTTGAAAATTCCTAAAAAATCCGTCCAAAATCTTGATGACCCCAATCTCTTGTTTTGTACGTTTTTTCCACGTGTCTTGACATCCAAAGTATCCCTGCAAAGTTTGGTGAAGATCTGAGTATGTAGTTTTTGACCTTATATGGAACCTCCTTTCTGAAAATTTGAGAATTCTTAAAAAATTCGTCCAAAATCTTGATGTCTCCAATCTCTTGTTTTGTACGTTTTTTCCACGTGTCTTGACATCCAATGTATCCATGCAAAGTTTGGTGAAGATCTGAGTATGTCGTTTTTGACCTTATCTGGAACCTCCCATCTGAAAATTTGAAAATTCTTAAAAAATCCGTGCAAAATCTTGATGACCCCAATCTCTTGTTTTGTACGTTTTTTCCACGTGTCTTGACATCCAATGTATCCATGCAAAGTTTGGTGAAGATCTGAGTATGTCGTTTTTGACCTTATCTGGAACCTCCCATCTGAAAATTTGAAAATTCTTAAAAAATTCGTCGAAAATCTTGATGTCACCAATCTCTTGTTTTGTACGTTTTTTCCACGTGTCTTGACATGCAAAGTATCCCTGCAACGTTTGGTGAAGATCTGAGTATGTAGTTTTTGACCTTATCTGGAACCTCCTATCTGAAAATTTGAAAATTCTTAAAAAATTCGTCCAAAATCTTGATGTCTCCAATCTCTTGTTTTGTACGTTTTTTCCACGTGTCTTGACATCCAATGTATCCCTGCAATGTTTGGTGAAGATCTGAGTATGTAGTTTTTGACCTTATATGGAGCCTCCTATCTGAAAATTTGAAAATTCTTAAAAAATTCGTCCAAAATCTTGATGTCTCCAATCTCTTGTTTTGTACGTTCTTTGCACGTGTCTTGACATCCAATGTATCCCTGCAATGTTTGGTGAAGATCTGAGTATGTAGTTTTTGACCTTATATGGAACCTCCTATCTGAAAATTTGAAAATTCTTAAAAGAATTTAACAAAATCTTGATGTCCCCAATCCTATGTTTTGTATGTTTTTTTCCACGTGTCTTGACATACAATGTATCCCTGCAGAGTTTGGTGAAGATCTGAGTATGTAGTTTTTGACCTTATCTGGAACCTCCCATCTGAAAATTTGAAAATTCCTAAAAAATCCGTCCAAAATCTTGTTGACCCGAATCTCTTGTTTTGTACGTTTTTTCCACGTGTCTTGACATCCAATGTATCCCTGCAAAGTTTGGTGAAGATCTGAGTATGTAGTTTTTGACCTTATCTGGAACCGCATTTCTGAAAATTTGAAAATTTTTAAAAAAATCGTCCAAAATCTTGATGTCTCCAATCTCTTGTTTTGTACGTTTTTTCCAAGTGTCTTGACATCCAATGTATCCCTGCAAAGTTTGGTGAAGATCTGAGTATGTAGTTTTTGACCTTATATGGAACCTCCTATCTGAAAATTTGAAAATTCTTAAAAAATTCGTCCAAAATCTTGATGTCTCCAATCTCTTGTTTTGTACGTTTTTTCCACGTGTCTCGACCTCCAATGGATCCCTGCAAAGTTTGGTGAAGATCTGAGTATGTCGTTTTTGACCTTATCTGGAACCTCCCATCTGAAAATTTGAAAATTCTTAAAAAATTCGTCGAAAATCTTGATGTCTCCGATCTCTTGTTTTGTACGTTTTTTCCACGTGTCTTGACATGCAAAGTATTCCTGCAAAGTTTGGTGAAGATCTGAGTATGTAGTTTTTGACCTCATCTGGAACCTCCTATCTGAAAATTTGAAAATTCTTAAAAAATTCGTCCAAAATCTTGATGTCTCCAATCTCTTGTTTTGTACGTTTTTTCCACGTGTCTTGACATCCAATGTATCCCTGCAAAGTTTGGTGAAGATCTGAGTATGTAGTTTTTGACCTTATCTGGAACCTCCTATCTGAAAATTTGAAAATTCTTAAAAAATTCGTCCAAAATCTTGATGTCTCCAATCTCTTGTTTTGTACGTTTTTTCCACGTGTCTTGATATCCAATGTATCCCTGCAAAGTTTGGTGAAGATCTGAGTATGTCGTTTTTGACCTTATCTGGAACATCCTTTCTGAAAATTTGAAAATTGTTAAAAAATTCGTCCAAAATCTTGATGTCTCCAATCTCTTTTTTGTACGTTTTTTCCACGTGTCTTGACATCCAATGTATCCCTGCAAAGTTTGGTGAAGATCTGAGTATGTAGTTTTTGACCTTATCTGGAACCTCCCATCTGAAAATTTGAAAATTCTTAAAAAATTCGACCAAAATCTTGATGTCTCCAATCTTTTGTTTTGTACGTTTTTTCCACGTGTCTTGACACATAATGTATCCATGCAAAGTTTGGTGAAGATCTGAGTATGTAGTTTTTGACCTTATATGGAACCTCCTATCTGAAAATTTGAAAATTCTTAAAAAATTCGTCCAAAATCTTGATGTCTCCAATCTCTTGTTTTGTACGTTTTTTCCACGTGTCTTGACATCCAATGTATCCCTGCAAAGTTTGGTGAAGATCTGAGTATGTAGTTTTTGACCTTATCTGGAACCTCCCATCTGAAAATTTGAAAATTCCTAAAAAATCCGTGCAAAATCTTGATGACCCCAATCTCTTGTTTTGTACGTTTTTTCCACGTGTCTTGACATCCAATGTATTCCTGCAATGTTTGGTGAAGATCTGAGTATGTAGTTTTTGACCTTATATGGAACCTCCTATCTGAAAATTTGAAAATTCTTAAAAAATTCGACCAAAATCTTGATGTTCCGAATCCTATGTTTTGTATGTTTTTTCCACGTGTCTTGACATCCAATGTATCCATGCAAAGTTTGGTGAAGATCTGAGTATGTAGTTTTTGACCTTATATTGAACCTCCCATCTGAAAATTTGAAAATTCTTAAAAAATTCGTCCAAAATCTTGATGACCCCAATCTCTTGTTTTGTACGTTTTTTCCACGTGTCTTGACATCCAAAGTATCCCTGCAAAGTTTGGTGAAGATCTGAGTATGTAGTTTTTGACCTTATATGGAACCTCCTTTCTGAAAATTTGAGAATTCTTAAAAAATTCGTCCAAAATCTTGATGTCTCCAATCTCTTGTTTTGTACGTTTTTTCCACGTGTCTTGACATCCAATGTATCCATGCAAAGTTTGGTGAAGATCTGAGTATGTCGTTTTTGACCTTATCTGGAACCTCCCATCTGAAAATTTGAAAATTCTTAAAAAATTCGTCGAAAATCTTGATGTCTCCAATCTTTTGTTTTGTACGTTTTTTCCACGTGTCTTGACATGCAAAGTATCCCTGCAACGTTTGGTGAAGATCTGAGTATGTAGTTTTTGACCTTATCTGGAACCTCCTATCTGAAAATTTGAAAATTCTTAAAAAATTCGTCGAAAATCTTGATGTCTCCAATCTCTTGTTTTGTACGTTTTTTCCACGTGTCTTGATATCCAATGTATCCCTGCAAAGTTTGGTGAAGATCTGAGTATGTCGTTTTTGACCTTATCTGGAACATCCTTTCTGAAAATTTGAAAATTGTTAAAAAATTCGTCCAAAATCTTGATGTCTCCAATCTCTTTTTTGTACGTTTTTTCCACGTGTCTTGACATCCAATGTATCCCTGCAAAGTTTGGTGAAGATCTGAGTATGTAGTTTTTGACCCTATCTGGAACCTCCCATCTGAAAATTTGAAAATTCTTAAAAAATTCGACCAAAATCTTGATGTCTCCAATCTTTTGTTTTGTACGTTTTTTCCACGTGTCTTGACACATAATGTATCCATGCAAAGTTTGGTGAAGATCTGAGTATGTAGTTTTTGACCTTATATGGAACCACCTATCTGAAAATTTGAAAATTCTTAAAAAATTCGTCCAAAATCTTGATGTCTCCAATCTCTTGTTTTGTACGTTTTTTCCACGTGTCTTGACATCCAATGTATCCCTGCAAAGTTTGGTGAAGATCTGAGTATGTAGTTTTTGACCTTATCTGGAACCTCCCATCTGAAAATTTGAAAATTCCTAAAAAATCCGTGCAAAATCTTGATGACCCCAATCTCTTGTTTTGTACGTTTTTTCCACGTGTCTTGACATCCAATGTATCCATGCAAAGTTTGGTGAAGATCTGAGTATGTCGTTTTTGACCTTATCTGGAACATCCTTTCTGAAAATTTGAAAATTGTTAAAAAATTCGTCCAAAATCTTGATGTCTCCAATCTCTTTTTTGTACGTTTTTTCCACGTGTCTTGACATCCAATGTATCCCTGCAAAGTTTGGTGAAGATCTGAGTATGTAGTTTTTGACCTTATCTGGAACCTCCCATCTGAAAATTTGAAAATTCTTCAAAAATTCGTCGAAAATCTTGATGTCTCCAATCTCTTGTTTTGTACGTTTTTTCCACGTGTCTCGACCTCCAATGGATGCCTGCAAAGTTTGGTGAAGATCTGAGTATGTCGTTTTTGACCTTATCTGGAACATCCTTTCTGAAAATTTGAAAATTCTTAAAAAATTCGTCGAAAATCTTGATGTCTCCAATCTCTTGTTTTGTACGTTTTTTCCACGTGTCTTGACATCCAATGTATCCCTGCAAAGTTTGGTGAAGATCTGAGTATGTCGTTTTTGACCTTATCTGGAACATCCTTTCTGAAAATTTGAAAATTCTTAAAAAATTCTTCGAAAATCTTGATGTCTCCAATCTCTTGTTTTGTACGTTTTTTCCACGTGTCTTGACATCCAATGTATCCCTGCAAAGTTTGGTGAAGATCTGAGTATGTAGTTTTTGACCTTATCTGGAACATCCTTTCTGAAAATTTGAAAATTGTTAAAAAATTCGTAAAAAATCTTGATGTCTCCAATCTCTTTTTTGTACGTTTTTTCCACGTGTCTTGACATCCAATGTATCCCTGCAAAGTTTGGTGAAGATCTGAGTATGTAGTTTTTGACCTTATCTGGAACCTCCTATCTGAAAATTTGAAAATTCTTAAAAAATTCGTCCAAAATCTTGATGTCTCCAATCTCTTGTTTTGTACGTTTTTTCCACGTGTCTTGATATCCAATGTATCCCTGCAAAGTTTGGTGAAGATCTGAGTATGTAGTTTTTGACCTTATATGGAACCTCCTATCTGAAAATTTGAAAATTCTTAAAAAATTCGTCCAAAATCTTGATGTCTCCAATCTCTTGTTTTGTACGTTTTTTCCACGTGTCTTGACATCCAATGTATCCATGCAAAGTTTGGTGAAGATCTGAGTATGTAGTTTTTGACCTTATATTGAACCTCCCATCTGAAAATTTGAAAATTCTTAAAAAATTCGTCCAAAATCTTGATGTCTCCAATCTCTTGTTTTGTACGTTTTTTCCACGTGTCTGGATATCCAATGTATCCCTGCAAAGTTTGGTGAAGATCTGAGTATGTAGTTTTTGACCTTATATGGAACCTCCTATCTGAAAATTTGAAAATTCTTAAAAAATTCGTCCAAAATTTTGATGTCTCCAATCTCTTGTTTTGTACGTTTTTTCCACGTGTCTTGACATCCAATGTATCCCTGCAATGTTTGGTGAAGATCTGAGTATGTCGTTTTTGACCTTATCTGGAACCTCCCATCTGAAAATTTGAAAATTCCTAAAAAATCCGTCCAAAATCTTGATGTCTCCAATCTCTTGTTTTGTACGTTTTTTCCACGTGTCTTGACATGCAAAGTATCCCTGCAAAGTTTGGTGAAGATCTGAGTATGTCGTTTTTGACCTTATCTGGAACATCCTTTCTGAAAATTTGAAAATTCTTAAAAAATTCGTCGAAAATCTTGATGTCTCCAATCTCTTGTTTTGTACGTTTTTTCCACGTGTCTTGACATCCAATGTATCCCTGCAAAGTTTGGTGAAGATCTGAGTATGTAGTTTTTGACCTTATATGGAACCTCCTTTCTGAAAATTTGAAAATTCTCAAAAAATTCGTCCATAATCTTGATGTCTCCAATCTCTTGTTTTGTACGTTTTTTCCACGTGTCTCGACCTCCAATGGATCCCTGCAAAGTTTGGTGAAGATCTGAGTATGTAGTTTTTGACCTTATCTGGAACATCCTTTCTGAAAATTTGAAAATTGTTAAAAAATTCGTCCAAAATCTTGATGTCTCCAATCTCTTTTTTGTACGTTTTTTCCACGTGTCTTGACATCCAATGTATCCCTGCAAAGTTTGGTGAAGATCTGAGTATGTAGTTTTTGACCTTATCTGGAACCTCCCATCTGAAAATTTGAAAATTCTAAAAAAATTCGACCAAAATCTTGATGTCTCCAATCTCTTGTTTTGTACGTTTTTTCCACGTGTCTTGACACATAATGTATCCATGCAAAGTTTGGTGAAGATCTGAGTATGTAGTTTTTGACCTTATATGGAACCTCCTATCTGAAAATTTGAAAATTCTTAAAAAATTCGTCCAAAATCTTGATGTCTCCAATCTCTTGTTTTGTACGTTTTTTCCACGTGTCTTGACATCCAATGTATCCCTGCAAAGTTTGGTGAAGATCTGAGTATGTAGTTTTTGACCTTATCTGGAACCTCCCATCTGAAAATTTGAAAATTCCTAAAAAATCCGTGCAAAATCTTGATGACCCCAATCTCTTGTTTTGTACGTTTTTTCCACGTGTCTTGACATCCAATGTATTCCTGCAATGTTTGGTGAAGATCTGAGTATGTAGTTTTTGACCTTATATGGAACCTCCTATCTGAAAATTTGAAAATTCTTAAAAAATTCGACCAAAATCTTGATGTTCCGAATCCTATGTTTTGTATGTTTTTTCCACGTGTCTTGACATCCAATGTATCCATGCAAAGTTTGGTGAAGATCTGAGTATGTAGTTTTTGACCTTATATTGAACCTCCCATCTGAAAATTTGAAAATTCTTAAAAAATTCGTCCAAAATCTTGATGTCTCCGATCTCTTGTTTTGTACGTTTTTTCCACGTGTCTTGACATGCAAAGTATTCCTGCAAAGTTTGGTGAAGATCTGAGTATGTAGTTTTTGACCTCATCTGGAACCTCCTATCTGAAAATTTGAAAATTCTTAAAAAATTCGTCCAAAATCTTGATGTCTCCAATCTCTTGTTTTGTACGTTTTTTCCACGTGTCTTGACATCCAATGTATCCCTGCAATGTTTGGTGAAGATCTGAGTATGTAGTTTTTGACCTTATCTGGAACCTCCCATCTGAAAATTTGAAAATTCCTAAAAAATCCGTCCAAAATCTTGATGACCCCAATCTCTTGTTTTGTACTTTTTTTCCACGTGTCTCGACCTCCAATGTATCCCTGCAAAGTTTGGTGAAGATCTGAGTATGTAGTTTTTGACCTTATATGGAACCTCCTATCTGAAAATTTGAAAATTCTTAAAAAATTCGTCCAAAATCTTGATGTCACCAATCCTATGTTTTGTATGTTTTTTCCACGTGTCTTGACATCCAATGTATCCATGCAAAGTTTGGTGAAGATCTGAGTATGTCGTTTTTGACCTTATCTGGAACCTCCCATCTGAAAATTTGAAAATTCTTAAAAAATTCGTCGAAAATCTTGATGTCTCCGATCTCTTGTTTTGTACGTTTTTTCCACGTGTCTTGACATGCAAAGTATTCCTGCAAAGTTTGGTGAAGATCTGAGTATGTAGTTTTTGACCTCATCTGGAACCTCCTATCTGAAAATTTGAAAATTCTTAAAAAATTCGTCCAAAATTTCGATGTCTCCAATCTCTTGTTTTGTACGTTTTTTCCACGTGTCTTGACATCCAATGTATCCCTGCAATGTTTGGTGAAGATCTGAGTATGTAGTTTTTGACCTTATCTGGAACCTCCCATCTGAAAATTTGAAAATTCCTAAAAAATCCGTCCAAAATCTTGATGACCCCAATCTCTTGTTTTGTACGTTTTTTCCACGTGTCTTGACATCCAATGTATCCCTGCAAAGTTTGGTGAAGATCTGAGTATGTAGTTTTTGACCTTATCTGGAACCTCCTATCTGAAAATTTGAAAATTCTTAAAAAATTCGTCCAAAATCTTGATGTCTCCAATCTCTTGTTTTGTACGTTTTTTCCACGTGTCTTGATATCCAATGTATCCCTGCAAAGTTTGGTGAAGATCTGAGTATGTCGTTTTTGACCTTATCTGGAACATCCTTTCTGAAAATTTGAAAATTGTTAAAAAATTCGTCCAAAATCTTGATGTCTCCAATCTCTTTTTTGTACGTTTTTTCCACGTGTCTTGACATCCAATGGATCCCTGCAAAGTTTGGTGAAGATCTGAGTATGTAGTTTTTGACCTTATCTGGAACCTCCCATCTGAAAATTTGAAAATTCTTAAAAAATTCGACCAAAATCTTGATGTCTCCAATCTTTTGTTTTGTACGTTTTTTCCACGTGTCTTGACACATAATGTATCCATGCAAAGTTTGGTGAAGATCTGAGTATGTAGTTTTTGACCTTATATGGAACCTCCTATCTGAAAATTTGAAAATTCTTAAAAAATTCGTCCAAAATCTTGATGTCTCCAATCTCTTGTTTTGTACGTTTTTTCCACGTGTCTTGACATCCAATGTATCCCTGCAAAGTTTGGTGAAGATCTGAGTATGTAGTTTTTGACCTTATCTGGAACCTCCCATCTGAAAATTTGAAAATTCCTAAAAAATCCGTGCAAAATCTTGATGACCCCAATCTCTTGTTTTGTACGTTTTTTCCACGTGTCTTGACATCCAATGTATTCCTGCAATGTTTGGTGAAGATCTGAGTATGTAGTTTTTGACCTTATATGGAACCTCCTATCTGAAAATTTGAAAATTCTTAAAAAATTCGACCAAAATCTTGATGTTCCGAATCCTATGTTTTGTATGTTTTTTCCACGTGTCTTGACATCCAATGTATCCCTGCAAAGTTTGGTGAAGATCTGAGTATGTAGTTTTTGACCTTATATTGAAACTCCCATCTGAAAATTTGAAAATTCTTAAAAAATTCGTCCAAAATCTTGATGACCCCAATCTCTTGTTTTGTACGTTTTTTCCACGTGTCTTGACATCCAAAGTATCCCTGCAAAGTTTGGTGAAGATCTGAGTATGTAGTTTTTGACCTTATATGGAACCTCCTTTCTGAAAATTTGAGAATTCTTAAAAAATTCGTCCAAAATCTTGATGTCTCCAATCTCTTTTTTGTACGTTTTTTCCACGTGTCTTGACATCCAATGTATCCATGCAAAGTTTGGTGAAGATCTGAGTATGTCGTTTTTGACCTTATCTGGAACCTCCCATCTGAAAATTTGAAAATTCTTAAAAAATTCGTCGAAAATCTTGATGTCTCCAATCTTTTGTTTTGTACGTTTTTTCCACGTGTCTTGACATGCAAAGTATCCCTGCAACGTTTGGTGAAGATCTGAGTATGTAGTTTTTGACCTTATCTGGAACCTCCTATCTGAAAATTTGAAAATTCTTAAAAAATTCGTCGAAAATCTTGATGTCTCCAATCTCTTGTTTTGTACGTTTTTTCCACGTGTCTTGATATCCAATGTATCCCTGCAAAGTTTGGTGAAGATCTGAGTATGTCGTTTTTGACCTTATCTGGAACATCCTTTCTGAAAATTTGAAAATTGTTAAAAAATTCGTCCAAAATCTTGATGTCTCCAATCTCTTTTTTGTACGTTTTTTCCACGTGTCTTGACATCCAATGTATCCCTGCAAAGTTTGGTGAAGATCTGAGTATGTAGTTTTTGACCTTATCTGGAACCTCCCATCTGAAAATTTGAAAATTCTTAAAAAATTCGACCAAAATCTTGATGTCTCCAATCTTTTGTTTTGTACGTTTTTTCCACGTGTCTTGACACATAATGTATCCCTGCAAAGTTTGGTGAAGATCTGAGTATGTAGTTTTTGACCTTATCTGGAACCTCCCATCTGAAAATTTGAAAATTCCTAAAAAATCCGTGCAAAATCTTGATGACCCCAATCTCTTGTTTTGTACGTTTTTTCCACGTGTCTTGACATCCAATGTATCCATGCAAAGTTTGGTGAAGATCTGAGTATGTCGTTTTTGACCTTATCTGGAACATCCTTTCTGAAAATTTGAAAATTGTTAAAAAATTCGTCCAAAATCTTGATGTCTCCAATCTCTTTTTTGTACGTTTTTTCCACGTGTCTTGACATCCAATGTATCCCTGCAAAGTTTGGTGAAGATCTGAGTATGTAGTTTTTGACCTTATCTGGAACCTCCCATCTGAAAATTTGAAAATTCTTCAAAAATTCGTCGAAAATCTTGATGTCTCCAATCTCTTGTTTTGTACGTTTTTTCCACGTGTCTTGACATCCAATGTATCCCTGCAAAGTTTGGTGAAGATCTGAGTATGTAGTTTTTGACCTTATATGGAACCTCCTCTCTGAAAATTTGAAAATTCTCAAAAAATTCGTCCATAATCTTGATGTCTCCAATCTCTTGTTTTGTACGTTTTTTCCACGTGTCTTGACATCCAATGTATCCCTGCAAAGTTTGGTGAAGATCTGAGTATGTAGTTTTTGACCTTATCTGGAACATCCTTTCTGAAAATTTGAAAATTGTTAAAAAATTCGTCCAAAATCTTGATGTCTCCAATCTCTTTTTTGTACGTTTTTTCCACGTGTCTTGACATCCAATGTATCCCTGCAAAGTTTGGTGAAGATCTGAGTATGTAGTTTTTGACCTTATCTGGAACCTCCTATCTGAAAATTTGAAAATTCTTAAAAAATTCGTCCAAAATCTTGATGTCTCCAATCTCTTGTTTTGTACGTTTTTTCCACGTGTCTTGATATCCAATGTATCCCTGCAAAGTTTGGTGAAGATCTGAGTATGTAGTTTTTGACCTTATATGGAACCTCCTATCTGAAAATTTGAAAATTCTTAAAAAATTCGTCCAAAATCTTGATGTCTCCAATCTCTTGTTTTGTACGTTTTTTCCACGTGTCTTGACATCCAATGTATCCATGCAAAGTTTGGTGAAGATCTGAGTATGTAGTTTTTGACCTTATATTGAACCTCCCATCTGAAAATTTGAAAATTCTTAAAAAATTCGTCCAAAATCTTGATGTCTCCAATCTCTTGTTTTGTACGTTTTTTCCACGTGTCTGGATATCCAATGTATCCCTGCAAAGTTTGGTGAAGATCTGAGTATGTAGTTTTTGACCTTATATGGAACCTCCTATCTGAAAATTTGAAAATTCTTAAAAAATTCGTCCAAAATTTTGATGTCTCCAATCTCTTGTTTTGTACGTTTTTTCCACGTGTCTTGACATCCAATGTATCCCTGCAATGTTTGGTGAAGATCTGAGTATGTAGTTTTTGACCTTATCTGGAACCTCCCATCTGAAAATTTGAAAATTCCTAAAAAATCCGTCCAAAATCTTGATGTCTCCAATCTCTTGTTTTGTACGTTTTTTCCACGTGTCTCGACCTCCAATGTATCCCTGCAAAGTTTGGTGAAGATCTGAGTATGTCGTTTTTGACCTTATCTGGAACATCCTTTCTGAAAATTTGAAAATTCTTAAAAAATTCGTCGAAAATCTTGATGTCTCCAATCTCTTGTTTTGTACGTTTTTTCCACGTGTCTTGACATCCAATGTATCCCTGCAAAGTTTGGTGAAGATCTGAGTATGTAGTTTTTGACCTTATATGGAACCTCCTTTCTGAAAATTTGAAAATTCTCAAAAAATTCGTCCATAATCTTGATGTCTCCAATCTCTTGTTTTGTACGTTTTTTCCACGTGTCTTGACATCCAATGTATCCCTGCAAAGTTTGGTGAAGATCTGAGTATGTAGTTTTTGACCTTATCTGGAACATCCTTTCTGAAAATTTGAAAATTGTTAAAAAATTCGTCCAAAATCTTGATGTCTCCAATCTCTTTTTTGTACGTTTTTTCCACGTGTCTTGACATCCAATGTATCCCTGCAAAGTTTGGTGAAGATCTGAGTATGTAGTTTTTGACCTTATCTGGAACCTCCCATCTGAAAATTTGAAAATTCTAAAAAAATTCGACCAAAATCTTGATGTCTCCAATCTTTTGTTTTGTACGTTTTTTCCACGTGTCTTGACATCCAATGTATCCCTGCAAAGTTTGGTGAAGATCTGAGTATGTAGTTTTTGACCTTATCTGGAACCTCCCATCTGAAAATTTGAAAATTCCTAAAAAATCCGTGCAAAATCTTGATGACCCCAATCTCTTGTTTTGTACATTTTTTCCACGTGTCTTGACATCCAATGTATTCCTGCAATGTTTGGTGAAGATCTGAGTATGTAGTTTTTGACCTTATATGGAACCTCCTATCTGAAAATTTGAAAATTCTTAAAAAATTCGACCAAAATCTTGATGTTCCGAATCCTATGTTTTGTATGTTTTTTCCACGTGTCTTGACATCCAATGTATCCATGCAAAGTTTGGTGAAGATCTGAGTATGTAGTTTTTGACCTTATATTGAACCTCCCATCTGAAAATTTGAAAATTCTTAAAAAATTCGTCCAAAATCTTGATGTCTCCAATCTCTTGTTTTGTACGTTTTTTCCACGTGTCTTGACATCCAATGTATCCATGCAAAGTTTGGTGAAGATCTGAGTATGTCGTTTTTGACCTTATCTGGAACCTCCCATCTGAAAATTTGAAAATTCTTAAAAAATTCGTCGAAAATCTTGATGTCTCCAATCTTTTGTTTTGTACGTTTTTTCCACGTGTCTTGACATGCAAAGTATCCCTGCAACGTTTGGTGAAGATCTGAGTATGTAGTTTTTGACCTTATCTGGAACCTCCTATCTGAAAATTTGAAAATTCTTCAAAAATTCGTCGAAAATCTTGATGTCTCCAATCTCTTGTTTTGTACGTTTTTTCCACGTGTCTTGACATCCAATGTATTCCTGCAATGTTTGGTGGAGATCTGAGTATGTAGTTTTAGACCTTATCTGGAACCTCCTATCTGAAAATTTGAAAATTCTTCAAAAATTCGTCCAAAATCTTGATGTCTCCAATCTCTTGTTTTGTACGTTTTTTCCACGTGTCTCGACCTCCAATGTATCCCTGCAAAGTTTGGTGAAGATCTGAGTATGTCGTTTTTGACCTTATCTGGAACATCCTTTCTGAAAATTTGAAAATTCTTAAAAAATTCGTCGAAAATCTTGATGTCTCCAATCTCTTGTTTTGTACGTTTTTTCCACGTGTCTTGACATCCAATGTATCCCTGCAAAGTTTGGTGAAGATCTGAGTATGTAGTTTTTGACCTTATATGGAACCTCCTATCTGAAAATTTGAAAATTCTTAAAAAATTCGTCCAAAATCTTGATGTCTCCAATCTCTTGTTTTGTACGTTTTTTCCACGTGTCTCGACCTCCAATGGATCCCTGCAAAGTTTGGTGAAGATCTGAGTATGTCGTTTTTGACCTTATCTGGAACCTCCCATCTGAAAATTTGAAAATTCTTAAAAAATTCGTCGAAAATCTTGATGTCTCCGATCTCTTGTTTTGTACGTTTTTTCCACGTGTCTTGACATGCAAAGTATTCCTGCAAAGTTTGGTGAAGATCTGAGTATGTAGTTTTTGACCTCATCTGGAACCTCCTATCTGAAAATTTGAAAATTCTTAAAAAATTCGTCCAAAATCTTGATGTCTCCAATCTCTTGTTTTGTACGTTTTTTCCACGTGTCTTGACATCCAATGTATCCCTGCAATGTTTGGTGAAGATCTGAGTATGTAGTTTTTGACCTTATCTGGAACCTCCCATCTGAAAATTTGAAAATTCCTAAAAAATCCGTCCAAAATCTTGATGACCCCAATCTCTTGTTTTGTACTTTTTTTCCACGTGTCTCGACCTCCAATGTATCCCTGCAAAGTTTGGTGAAGATCTGAGTATGTAGTTTTTGACCTTATATGGAACCTCCTATCTGAAAATTTGAAAATTCTTAAAAAATTCGTCCAAAATCTTGATGTCACCAATCCTATGTTTTGTATGTTTTTTCCACGTGTCTTGACATCCAATGTATCCATGCAAAGTTTGGTGAAGATCTGAGTATGTCGTTTTTGACCTTATCTGGAACCTCCCATCTGAAAATTTGAAAATTCTTAAAAAATTCGTCGAAAATCTTGATGTCTCCGATCTCTTGTTTTGTACGTTTTTTCCACGTGTCTTGACATGCAAAGTATTCCTGCAAAGTTTGGTGAAGATCTGAGTATGTAGTTTTTGACCTCATCTGGAACCTCCTATCTGAAAATTTGAAAATTCTTAAAAAATTCGTCCAAAATTTTGATGTCTCCAATCTCTTGTTTTGTACGTTTTTTCCACGTGTCTTGACATCCAATGTATCCCTGCAATGTTTGGTGAAGATCTGAGTATGTAGTTTTTGACCTTATCTGGAACCTCCCATCTGAAAATTTGAAAATTCCTAAAAAATCCGTCCAAAATCTTGATGACCCCAATCTCTTGTTTTGTACGTTTTTTCCACGTGTCTTGACATCCAATGTATCCCTGCAAAGTTTGGTGAAGATCTGAGTATGTAGTTTTTGACCTTATCTGGAACCTCCTATCTGAAAATTTGAAAATTCTTAAAAAATTCGTCCAAAATCTTGATGTCTCCAATCTCTTGTTTTGTACGTTTTTTCCACGTGTCTTGATATCCAATGTATCCCTGCAAAGTTTGGTGAAGATCTGAGTATGTCGTTTTTGACCTTATCTGGAACATCCTTTCTGAAAATTTGAAAATTGTTAAAAAATTCGTCCAAAATCTTGATGTCTCCAATCTCTTTTTTGTACGTTTTTTCCACGTGTCTTGACATCCAATGGATCCCTACAAAGTTTGGTGAAGATCTGAGTATGTAGTTTTTGACCTTATCTGGAACCTCCCATCTGAAAATTTGAAAATTCTTAAAAAATTCGACCAAAATCTTGATGTCTCCAATCTTTTGTTTTGTACGTTTTTTCCACGTGTCTTGACACATAATGTATCCATGCAAAGTTTGGTGAAGATCTGAGTATGTAGTTTTTGACCTTATATGGAACCTCCTATCTGAAAATTTGAAAATTCTTAAAAAATTCGTCCAAAATCTTGATGTCTCCAATCTCTTGTTTTGTACGTTTTTTCCACGTGTCTTGACATCCAATGTATCCCTGCAAAGTTTGGTGAAGATCTGAGTATGTAGTTTTTGACCTTATCTGGAACCTCCCATCTGAAAATTTGAAAATTCCTAAAAAATCCGTGCAAAATCTTGATGACCCCAATCTCTTGTTTTGTACGTTTTTTCCACGTGTCTTGACATCCAATGTATTCCTGCAATGTTTGGTGAAGATCTGAGTATGTAGTTTTTGACCTTATATGGAACCTCCTATCTGAAAATTTGAAAATTCTTAAAAAATTCGACCAAAATCTTGATGTTCCGAATCCTATGTTTTGTATGTTTTTTCCACGTGTCTTGACATCCAATGTATCCCTGCAAAGTTTGGTGAAGATCTGAGTATGTAGTTTTTGACCTTATATTGAAACTCCCATCTGAAAATTTGAAAATTCTTAAAAAATTCGTCCAAAATCTTGATGACCCCAATCTCTTGTTTTGTACGTTTTTTCCACGTGTCTTGACATCCAAAGTATCCCTGCAAAGTTTGGTGAAGATCTGAGTATGTAGTTTTTGACCTTATATGGAACCTCCTTTCTGAAAATTTGAGAATTCTTAAAAAATTCGTCCAAAATCTTGATGTCTCCAATCTCTTGTTTTGTACGTTTTTTCCACGTGTCTTGACATCCAATGTATCCATGCAAAGTTTGGTGAAGATCTGAGTATGTCGTTTTTGACCTTATCTGGAACCTCCCATCTGAAAATTTGAAAATTCTTAAAAAATTCGTCGAAAATCTTGATGTATCCAATCTTTTGTTTTGTACGTTTTTTCCACGTGTCTTGACATGCAAAGTATCCCTGCAACGTTTGGTGAAGATCTGAGTATGTAGTTTTTGACCTTATCTGGAACCTCCTATCTGAAAATTTGAAAATTCTTAAAAAATTCGTCGAAAATCTTGATGTCTCCAATCTCTTGTTTTGTACGTTTTTTCCACGTGTCTTGATATCCAATGTATCCCTGCAAAGTTTGGTGAAGATCTGAGTATGTCGTTTTTGACCTTATCTGGAACATCCTTTCTGAAAATTTGAAAATTGTTAAAAAATTCGTCCAAAATCTTGATGTCTCCAATCTCTTTTTTGTACGTTTTTTCCACGTGTCTTGACATCCAATGTATCCCTGCAAAGTTTGGTGAAGATCTGAGTATGTAGTTTTTGACCTTATCTGGAACCTCCCATCTGAAAATTTGAAAATTCTTAAAAAATTCGACCAAAATCTTGATGTCTCCAATCTTTTGTTTTGTACGTTTTTTCCACGTGTCTTGACACATAATGTATCCATGCAAAGTTTGGTGAAGATCTGAGTATGTAGTTTTTGACCTTATATGGAACCTCCTATCTGAAAATTTGAAAATTCTTAAAAAATTCGTCCAAAATCTTGATGTCTCCAATCTCTTGTTTTGTACGTTTTTTCCACGTGTCTTGACATCCAATGTATCCCTGCAAAGTTTGGTGAAGATCTGAGTATGTAGTTTTTGACCTTATCTGGAACCTCCCATCTGAAAATTTGAAAATTCCTAAAAAATCCGTGCAAAATCTTGATGACCCCAATCTCTTGTTTTGTACGTTTTTTCCACGTGTCTTGACATCCAATGTATCCATGCAAAGTTTGGTGAAGATCTGAGTATGTCGTTTTTGACCTTATCTGGAACATCCTTTCTGAAAATTTGAAAATTGTTAAAAAATTCGTCCAAAATCTTGATGTCTCCAATCTCTTTTTTGTACGTTTTTTCCACGTGTCTTGACATCCAATGTATCCCTGCAAAGTTTGGTGAAGATCTGAGTATGTAGTTTTTGACCTTATCTGGAACCTCCCATCTGAAAATTTGAAAATTCTTCAAAAATTCGTCGAAAATCTTGATGTCTCCAATCTCTTGTTTTGTACGTTTTTTCCACGTGTCTTGACATCCAATGTATCCCTGCAATGTTTGGTGGAGATCTGAGTATGTAGTTTTTGACCTTATCTGGGACCTCCTATCAGAAAATTTGAAAATTCTTAAAAAATTCGTCCAAAATCTTGATGTCTCCAATCTCTTGTTTTGTACGTTTTTTCCACGTGTCTCGACCTCCAATGTATCCCTGCAAAGTTTGGTGAAGATCTGAGTATGTCGTTTTTGACCTTATCTGGAACATCCTTTCTGAAAATTTGAAAATTCTTAAAAAATTCGTCGAAAATCTTGATGTCTCCGATCTCTTGTTTTGTACGTTTTTTCCACGTGTCTTGACATCCAAAGTATCCCTGCAAAGTTTGGTGAAGATCTGAGTATGTAGTTTTTGACCTTATATGGAACCTCCTTTCTGAAAATTTGAAAATTCTTAAAAAATTCGTCCAAAATCTTGATGTCTCCAATCTCTTGTTTTGTACGTTTTTTCCACGTGTCTTGACATCCAATGTATCCCTGCAAAGTTTGGTGAAGATCTGAGTATGTAGTTTTTGACCTTATCTGGAACATCCTTTCTGAAAATTTGAAAATTGTTAAAAAATTCGTCCAAAATCTTGATGTCTCCAATCTCTTTTTTGTACGTTTTTTCCACCTTGTCTTGACATCCAATGTATCCCTGCAAAGTTTGGTGAAGATCTGAGTATGTAGTTTTTGACCTTATCTGGAACCTCCCATCTGAAAATTTGAAAATTCTTAAAAAATTCGACCAAAATCTTGATGTCTCCAATCTTTTGTTTTGTACGTTTTTTCCACGTGTCTTGACACATAATGTATCCATGCAAAGTTTGGTGAAGATCTGAGTATGTAGTTTTTGACCTTATATGGAACCTCCTATCTGAAAATTTGAAAATTCTTAAAAAATTCGTCCAAAATCTTGATGTCTCCAATCTCTTGTTTTGTACGTTTTTTCCACGTGTCTTGACATCCAATGTATCCCTGCAAAGTTTGGTGAAGATCTGAGTATGTAGTTTTTGACCTTATCTGGAACCTCCCATCTGAAAATTTGAAAATTCCTAAAAAATCCGTGCAAAATCTTGATGACCCCAATCTCTTGTTTTGTACGTTTTTTCCACGTGTCTTGACATCCAATGTATTCCTGCAATGTTTGGTGAAGATCTGAGTATGTAGTTTTTGACCTTATATGGAACCTCCTATCTGAAAATTTGAAAATTCTTAAAAAATTCGACCAAAATCTTGATGTTCCGAATCCTATGTTTTGTATGTTTTTTCCACGTGTCTTGACATCCAAAGTATCCCTGCAAAGTTTGGTGAAGATCTGAGTATGTAGTTTTTGACCTTATATTGAACCTCCCATCTGAAAATTTGAAAATTCTTAAAAAATTCGTCCAAAATCTTGATGTCTCCAATCTCTTGTTTTGTACGTTTTTTCCACGTGTCTTGACATCCAATGTATCCATGCAAAGTTTGGTGAAGATCTGAGTATGTCGTTTTTGACCTTATCTGGAACCTCCCATCTGAAAATTTGAAAATTCTTAAAAAATTCGTCGAAAATCTTGATGTCTCCAATCTTTTGTTTTGTACGTTTTTTCCACGTGTCTTGACATGCAAAGTATCCCTGCAACGTTTGGTGAAGATCTGAGTATGTAGTTTTTGACCTTATCTGGAACCTCCTATCTGAAAATTTGAAAATTCTTCAAAAATTCGTCGAAAATCTTGATGTCTCCAATCTCTTGTTTTGTACGTTTTTTCCACGTGTCTTGACATCCAATGTATTCCTGCAATGTTTGGTGGAGATCTGAGTATGTAGTTTTAGACCTTATCTGGAACCTCCTATCTGAAAATTTGAAAATTCTTCAAAAATTCGTCCAAAATCTTGATGTCTCCAATCTCTTGTTTTGTACGTTTTTTCCACGTGTCTCGACCTCCAATGGATCCCTGCAAAGTTTGGTGAAGATCTGAGTATGTCGTTTTTGACCTTATCTGGAACATCCTTTCTGAAAATTTGAAAATTCTTAAAAAATTCGTCGAAAATCTTGATGTCTCCAATCTCTTGTTTTGTACGTTTTTTCCACGTGTCTTGACATCCAATGTATCCCTGCAAAGTTTGGTGAAGATCTGAGTATGTAGTTTTTGACCTTATATGGAACCTCCTATCTGAAAATTTGAAAATTCTTAAAAAATTCGTCCAAAATCTTGATGTCTCCAATCTCTTGTTTTGTACGTTTTTTCCACGTGTCTCGACATCCAATGTATCCCTGCAAAGTTTGGTGAAGATCTGAGTATGTAGTTTTTGACCTTATCTGGAACATCCTTTCTGAAAATTTGAAAATTGTTAAAAAATTCGTCCAAAATCTTGATGTCTCCAATCTCTTTTTTGTACGTTTTTTCCACCTTGTCTTGACATCCAATGTATCCCTGCAAAGTTTGGTGAAGATCTGAGTATGTAGTTTTTGACCTTATCTGGAACCTCCCATCTGAAAATTTGAAAATTCTTAAAAAATTCGACCAAAATCTTGATGTCTCCAATCTTTTGTTTTGTACGTTTTTTCCACGTGTCTTGACACATAATGTATCCATGCAAAGTTTGGTGAAGATCTGAGTATGTAGTTTTTGACCTTATATGGAACCTCCTATCTGAAAATTTGAAAATTCTTAAAAAATTCGTCCAAAATCTTGATGTCTCCAATCTCTTGTTTTGTACGTTTTTTCCACGTGTCTTGACATCCAATGTATCCCTGCAAAGTTTGGTGAAGATCTGAGTATGTAGTTTTTGACCTTATCTGGAACCTCCCATCTGAAAATTTGAAAATTCCTAAAAAATCCGTGCAAAATCTTGATGACCCCAATCTCTTGTTTTGTACGTTTTTTCCACGTGTCTTGACATCCAATGTATTCCTGCAATGTTTGGTGAAGATCTGAGTATGTAGTTTTTGACCTTATATGGAACCTCCTATCTGAAAATTTGAAAATTCTTAAAAAATTCGACCAAAATCTTGATGTTCCGAATCCTATGTTTTGTATGTTTTTTCCACGTGTCTTGACATCCAAAGTATCCCTGCAAAGTTTGGTGAAGATCTGAGTATGTAGTTTTTGACCTTATATTGAACCTCCCATCTGAAAATTTGAAAATTCTTAAAAAATTCGTCCAAAATCTTGATGTCTCCAATCTCTTGTTTTGTACGTTTTTTCCACGTGTCTTGACATCCAATGTATCCATGCAAAGTTTGGTGAAGATCTGAGTATGTCGTTTTTGACCTTATCTGGAACCTCCCATCTGAAAATTTGAAAATTCTTAAAAAATTCGTCGAAAATCTTGATGTCTCCAATCTTTTGTTTTGTACGTTTTTTCCACGTGTCTTGACATGCAAAGTATCCCTGCAACGTTTGGTGAAGATCTGAGTATGTAGTTTTTGACCTTATCTGGAACCTCCTATCTGAAAATTTGAAAATTCTTCAAAAATTCGTCGAAAATCTTGATGTCTCCAATCTCTTGTTTTGTACGTTTTTTCCACGTGTCTTGACATCCAATGTATTCCTGCAATGTTTGGTGGAGATCTGAGTATGTAGTTTTAGACCTTATCTGGAACCTCCTATCTGAAAATTTGAAAATTCTTCAAAAATTCGTCCAAAATCTTGATGTCTCCAATCTCTTGTTTTGTACGTTTTTTCCACGTGTCTCGACCTCCAATGGATCCCTGCAAAGTTTGGTGAAGATCTGAGTATGTCGTTTTTGACCTTATCTGGAACATCCTTTCTGAAAATTTGAAAATTCTTAAAAAATTCGTCGAAAATCTTGATGTCTCCAATCTCTTGTTTTGTACGTTTTTTCCACGTGTCTTGACATCCAATGTATCCCTGCAAAGTTTGGTGAAGATCTGAGTATGTAGTTTTTGACCTTATATGGAACCTCCTATCTGAAAATTTGAAAATTCTTAAAAAATTCGTCCAAAATCTTGATGTCTCCAATCTCTTGTTTTGTACGTTTTTTCCACGTGTCTCGACCTCCAATGGATCCCTGCAAAGTTTGGTGAAGATCTGAGTATGTCGTTTTTGACCTTATCTGGAACCTCCCATCTGAAAATTTGAAAATTCTTAAAAAATTCGTCGAAAATCTTGATGTCTCCGATCTCTTGTTTTGTACGTTTTTTCCACGTGTCTTGACATGCAAAGTATTCCTGCAAAGTTTGGTGAAGATCTGAGTATGTAGTTTTTGACCTCATCTGGAACCTCCTATCTGAAAATTTGAAAATTCTTAAAAAATTCGTCCAAAATCTTGATGTCTCCAATCTCTTGTTTTGTACGTTTTTTCCACGTGTCTTGACATCCAATGTATCCCTGCAATGTTTGGTGAAGATCTGAGTATGTAGTTTTTGACCTTATCTGGAACCTCCCATCTGAAAATTTGAAAATTCCTAAAAAATCCGTCCAAAATCTTGATGACCCCAATCTCTTGTTTTGTACTTTTTTTCCACGTGTCTCGACCTCCAATGTATCCCTGCAAAGTTTGGTGAAGATCTGAGTATGTAGTTTTTGACCTTATATGGAACCTCCTATCTGAAAATTTGAAAATTCTTAAAAAATTCGTCCAAAATCTTGATGTCACCAATCCTATGTTTTGTATGTTTTTTCCACGTGTCTTGACATCCAATGTATCCATGCAAAGTTTGGTGAAGATCTGAGTATGTCGTTTTTGACCTTATCTGGAACCTCCCATCTGAAAATTTGAAAATTCTTAAAAAATTCGTCGAAAATCTTGATGTCTCCGATCTCTTGTTTTGTACGTTTTTTCCACGTGTCTTGACATGCAAAGTATTCCTGCAAAGTTTGGTGAAGATCTGAGTATGTAGTTTTTGACCTCATCTGGAACCTCCTATCTGAAAATTTGAAAATTCTTAAAAAATTAGTCCAAAATTTTGATGTCTCCAATCTCTTGTTTTGTACGTTTTTTCCACGTGTCTTGACATCCAATGTATCCCTGCAAAGTTTGGTGAAGATCTGAGTATGTAGTTTTTGACCTTATCAGGAACCTCCCATCTGAAAATTTGAAAATTCCTAAAAAATCCGTCCAAAATCTTGATGACCCCAATCTCTTGTTTTGTACGTTTTTTCCACGTGTCTTGACATCCAATGTATCCCTGCAAAGTTTGGTGAAGATCTGAGTATGTAGTTTTTGACCTTATCTGGAACCTCCTATCTGAAAATTTGAAAATTCTTAAAAAATTCGTCCAAAATCTTGATGTCTCCAATCTCTTGTTTTGTACGTTTTTTCCACGTGTCTTGATATCCAATGTATCCCTGCAAAGTTTGGTGAAGATCTGAGTATGTAGTTTTTGACCTTATATGGAACCTCCTATCTGAAAATTTGAAAATTCTTAAAAAATTCGTCCAAAATCTTGATGTCTCCAATCTCTTGTTTTGTACGTTTTTTCCACGTGTCTTGACATCCAATGTATCCCTGCAAAGTTTGGTGAAGATCTGAGTATGTAGTTTTTGACCTTATATTGAACCTCCCATCTGAAAATTTGAAAATTCTTAAAAAATTCGTCCAAAATCTTGATGTCTCCAATCTCTTGTTTTGTACGTTTTTTCCACGTGTCTTGATATCCAATGTATCCCTGCAAAGTTTGGTGAAGATCTGAGTATGTAGTTTTTGACCTTATATGGAACCTCCTTTCTGAAAATTTGAAAATTCTTAAAAAATTCGTCCAAAATTTTGATGTCTCCAATCTCTTGTTTTGTACGTTTTTTCCACGTGTCTTGACATCCAATGTATCCCTGCAATGTTTGGTGAAGATCTGAGTATGTAGTTTTTGACCTTATCTGGAACCTCCCATCTGAAAATTTGAAAATTCCTAAAAAATCCGTCCAAAATCTTGATGATCCCAATCTCTTGTTTTGTACGTTTTTTCCACGTGTCTTGACATCCAATGTATCCCTGCAAAGTTTGGTGAAGATCTGAGTATGTAGTTTTTGACCTTATATTGAACCTCCCATCTGAAAATTTGAAAATTCTTAAAAAATTCGTCCAAAATCTTGATGTCTCCAATCTCTTGTTTTGTACGTTTTTTCCACGTGTCTTGATATCCAATGTATCCCTGCAAAGTTTGGTGAAGATCTGAGTATGTAGTTTTTGACCTTATATGGAACCTCCTATCTGAAAATTTGAAAATTCTTAAAAAATTCGTCCAAAATCTTGATGTCTCCAATCTCTTGTTTTGTACATTTTTTCCACGTGTCTCGACCTCCAATGTATCCCTGCAAAGTTTGGTGAAGATCTGAGTATGTCGTTTTTGACCTTATCTGGAACATCCTTTCTGAAAATTTGAAAATTCTTAAAAAATTCGTCGAAAATCTTGATGTCTCCAATCTCTTGTTTTGTACGTTTTTTCCACGTGTCTTGACATCCAATGTATCCCTGCAAAGTTTGGTGAAGATCTGAGTATGTAGTTTTTGACCTTATATGGAACCTCCTATCTGAAAATTTGAAAATTCTTAAAAAATTCGACCAAAATCTTGATGTTCCGAATCCTATGTTTTGTATGTTTTTTCCACGTGTCTTGACATCCAATGTATCCATGCAAAGTTTGGTGAAGATCTGAGTATGTAGTTTTTGACCTTATATTGAACCTCCCATCTGAAAATTTGAAAATTCTTAAAAAATTCGTCCAAAATCTTGATGACCCCAATCTCTTGTTTTGTACGTTTTTTCCACGTGTCTTGACATCCAAAGTATCCCTGCAAAGTTTGGTGAAGATCTGAGTATGTAGTTTTTGACCTTATATGGAACCTCCTTTCTGAAAATTTGAGAATTCTTAAAAAATTCGTCCAAAATCTTGATGTCTCCAATCTCTTGTTTTGTACGTTTTTTTCTCGTGTCTTGACATCCAATGTATCCATGCAAAGTTTGGTGAAGATCTGAGTATGTCGTTTTTGACCTTATCTGGAACCTCCCATCTGAAAATTTGAAAATTCTTAAAAAATCCGTGCAAAATCTTGATGACCCCAATCTCTTGTTTTGTACGTTTTTTCCACGTGTCTTGACATCCAATGTATCCATGCAAAGTTTGGTGAAGATCTGAGTATGTCGTTTTTGACCTTATCTGGAACCTCCCATCTGAAAATTTGAAAATTCTTAAAAAATTCGTCGAAAATCTTGATGTCTCCAATCTCTTGTTTTGTACGTTTTTTCCACGTGTCTTGACATGCAAAGTATCCCTGCAACGTTTGGTGAAGATCTGAGTATGTAGTTTTTGACCTTATCTGGAACCTCCTATCTGAAAATTTGAAAATTCTTAAAAAATTCGTCCAAAATCTTGATGTCTCCAATCTCTTGTTTTGTACGTTTTTTCCACGTGTCTTGACATCCAATGTATCCCTGCAATGTTTGGTGAAGATCTGAGTATGTAGTTTTTGACCTTATATGGAGCCTCCTATCTGAAAATTTGAAAATTCTTAAAAAATTCGTCCAAAATCTTGATGTCTCCAATCTCTTGTTTTGTACGTTCTTTCCACGTGTCTTGACATCCAATGTATCCCTGCAATGTTTGGTGAAGATCTGAGTATGTAGTTTTTGACCTTATATGGAACCTCCTATCTGAAAATTTGAAAATTCTTAAAAGAATTTAACAAAATCTTGATGTCCCCAATCCTATGTTTTGTATGTTTTTTCCACGTGTCTTGACATACAATGTATCCCTGCAGAGTTTGGTGAAGATCTGAGTATGTAGTTTTTGACCTTATCTGGAACCTCCTATCTGAAAATTTGAAAATTTTTAAAAAAATCGTCCAAAATCTTGATGTCTCCAATCTCTTGTTTTGTACGTTTTTTCCACGTGTCTTGACATCCAATGTATCCCTACAAAGTTTGGTGAAGATCTGAGTATGTAGTTTTTGACCTTATATGGAACCTCCTATCTGAAAATTTGAAAATTCTTAAAAAATTCGTCCAAAATCTTGATGTCTCCAATCTCTTGTTTTGTACGTTTTTTCCACGTGTCTCGACCTCCAATGGATCCCTGCAAAGTTTGGTGAAGATCTGAGTATGTCGTTTTTGACCTTATCTGGAACCTCCCATCTGAAAATTTGAAAATTCTTAAAAAATTCGTCGAAAATCTTGATGTCTCCGATCTCTTGTTTTGTACGTTTTTTCCACGTGTCTTGACATGCAAAGTATTCCTGCAAAGTTTGGTGAAGATCTGAGTATGTAGTTTTTGACCTCATCTGGAACCTCCTATCTGAAAATTTGAAAATTCTTAAAAAATTCGTCGAAAATCTTGATGTCTCCAATCTCTTGTTTTGTACGTTTTTTCCACGTGTCTTGACATCCAATGTATCCCTGCAAAGTTTGGTGAAGATCTGAGTATGTAGTTTTTGACCTTATCTGGAACCTCCTATCTGAAAATTTGAAAATTCTTAAAAAATTCTTCCAAAATCTTGATGTCTCCAATCTCTTGTTTTGTACGTTTTTTCCACGTGTCTTGATATCCAATGTATCCCTGCAAAGTTTGGTGAAGATCTGAGTATGTCGTTTTTGACCTTATCTGGAACATCCTTTCTGAAAATTTGAAAATTGTTAAAAAAATCGTCCAAAATCTTGATGTCTCCAATCTCTTTTTTGTACGTTTTTTCCACGTGTCTTGACATCCAATGTATCCCTGCAAAGTTTGGTGAAGATCTGAGTATGTAGTTTTTGACCTTATCTGGAACCTCCCATCTGAAAATTTGAAAATTCTTAAAAAATTCGACCAAAATCTTGATGTCTCCAATCTTTTGTTTTGTACGTTTTTTCCACGTGTCTTGACACATAATGTATCCATGCAAAGTTTGGTGAAGATCTGAGTATGTAGTTTTTGACCTTATATGGAACCTCCTATCTGAAAATTTGAAAATTCTTAAAAAATTCGTCCAAAATCTTGATGTCTCCAATCTCTTGTTTTGTACGTTTTTTCCACGTGTCTTGACATCCAATGTATCCCTGCAAAGTTTGGTGAAGATCTGAGTATGTAGTTTTTGACCTTATCTGGAACCTCCCATCTGAAAATTTGAAAATTCCTAAAAAATCCGTGCAAAATCTTGATGACCCCAATCTCTTGTTTTGTACGTTTTTTCCACGTGTCTTGACACATAATGTATCCATGCAAAGTTTGGTGAAGATCTGAGTATGTAGTTTTTGACCTTATATGGAACCTCCTATCTGAAAATTTGAAAATTCTTAAAAAATTCGTCCAAAATCTTGATGTCTCCAATCTCTTGTTTTGTACGTTTTTTCCACGTGTCTTGACATCCAATGTATCCCTGCAAAGTTTGGTGAAGATCTGAGTATGTCGTTTTTGACCTTATCTGGAACATCCTATCTGAAAATTTGAAAATTCTTAAAAAATTCGTCCAAAATCTTGATGTCTCCAATCTCTTGTTTTGTACGTTTTTTCCACGTGTCTTGACATCCAATGTATCCCTGCAAAGTTTGGTGAAGATCTGAGTATGTAGTTTTTGACCTTATATGGAACCTCCTATCTGAAAATTTGAAAATTCTTAAAAGAATTTAACAAAATCTTGATGTCCCCAATCCTATGTTTTGTATGTTTTTTCCACGTGTCTTGACATACAATGTATCCCTGCAGAGTTTGGTGAAGATCTGAGTATGTAGTTTTTGACCTTATCTGGAACCTCCCATCTGAAAATTTGAAAATTCCTAAAAAATCCGTCCAAAATCTTGTTGACCCGAATCTCTTGTTTTGTACGTTTTTTCCACGTGTCTTGACATCCAATGTATCCCTGCAAAGTTTGGTGAAGATCTGAGTATGTAGTTTTTGACCTTATCTGGAACCGCATTTCTGAAAATTTGAAAATTTTTAAAAAAATCGTCCAAAATCTTGATGTCTCCAATCTCTTGTTTTGTACGTTTTTTCCACGTGTCTTGACATCCAATGTATCCTTGCAAAGTTTGGTGAAGATCTGAGTATGTAGTTTTTGACCTTATATGGAACCTCCTATCTGAAAATTTGAAAATTCTTAAAAAATTCGTCCAAAATCTTGATGTCTCCAATCTCTTGTTTTGTACGTTTTTTCCACGTGTCTCTACCTCCAATGGATCCCTGCAAAGTTTGGTGAAGATCTGAGTATGTCGTTTTTGACCTTATCTGGAACCTCCCATCTGAAAATTTGAAAATTCTTAAAAAATTCGTCGAAAATCTTGATGTCTCCGATCTCTTGTTTTGTACGTTTTTTCCACGTGTCTTGACATGCAAAGTATTCCTGCAAAGTTTGGTGAAGATCTGAGTATGTAGTTTTTGACCTCATCTGGAACCTCCTATCTGAAAATTTGAAAATTCTTAAAAAATTCGTCCAAAATCTTGATGTCTCCAATCTCTTGTTTTGTACGTTTTTTCCACGTGTCTTGACATCCAATGTATCCCTGCAAAGTTTGGTGAAGATCTGAGTATGTAGTTTTTGACCTTATCTGGAACCTCCTATCTGAAAATTTGAAAATTCTTAAAAAATTCGTCCAAAATCTTGATGTCTCCAATCTCTTGTTTTGTACGTTTTTTCCACGTGTCTTGATATCCAATGTATCCCTGCAAAGTTTGGTGAAGATCTGAGTATGTCGTTTTTGACCTTATCTGGAACATCCTTTCTGAAAATTTGAAAATTGTTAAAAAATTCGTCCAAAATCTTGATGTCTCCAATCTCCTTTTTGTACGTTTTTTCCACGTGTCTTGACATCCAATGTATCCCTGCAAAGTTTGGTGAAGATCTGAGTATGTAGTTTTTGACCTTATCTGGAACCTCCCATCTGAAAATTTGAAAATTCTTAAAAAATTCGACCAAAATCTTGATGTCTCCAATCTTTTGTTTTGTACGTTTTTTCCACGTGTCTTGACACATAATGTATCCATGCAAAGTTTGGTGAAGATCTGAGTATGTAGTTTTTGACCTTATATGGAACCTCCTATCTGAAAATTTGAAAATTCTTAAAAAATTCGTCCAAAATCTTGATGTCTCCAATCTCTTGTTTTGTACGTTTTTTCCACGTGTCTTGACATCCAATGTATCCCTGCAATGTTTGGTGAAGATCTGAGTATGTAGTTTTTGACCTTATATGGAGCCTCCTATCTGAAAATTTGAAAATTCTTAAAAAATTCGTCCAAAATCTTGATGTCTCCAATCTCTTGTTTTGTACGTTCTTTCCACGTGTCTTGACATCCAATGTATCCCTGCAATGTTTGGTGAAGATCTGAGTATGTAGTTTTTGACCTTATATGGAACCTCCTATCTGAAAATTTGAAAATTCTTAAAAAATTCGTCCAAAATTTTGATGTCTCCAATCTCTTGTTTTGTACGTTTTTTCCACGTGTCTTGACATCCAATGTATCCCTGCAATGTTTGGTGAAGATCTGAGTATGTAGTTTTTGACCTTATCTGGAACCTCCCATCTGAAAATTTGAAAATTCCTAAAAAATCCGTCAAAAATCTTGATGACCCCAATCTCTTGTTTTGTACGTTTTTTCCACGTGTCTTGACATCCAATGTATCCCTGCAAAGTTTGGTGAAGATCTGAGTATGTAGTTTTTGACCTTATATTGAACCTCCCATCTGAAAATTTGAAAATTCTTAAAAAATTCGTCCAAAATCTTGATGTCTCCAATCTCTTGTTTTGTACGTTTTTTCCACGTGTCTTGATATCCAATGTATCCCTGCAAAGTTTGGTGAAGATCTGAGTATGTAGTTTTTGACCTTATATGGAACCTCCTATCTGAAAATTTGAAAATTCTTAAAAAATTCGTCCAAAATCTTGATGTCTCCAATCTCTTGTTTTGTACGTTTTTTCCACGTGTCTCGACCTCCAATGTATCCCTGCAAAGTTTGGTGAAGATCTGAGTATGTCGTTTTTGACCTTATCTGGAACATCCTTTCTGAAAATTTGAAAATTCTTAAAAAATTCGTCGAAAATCTTGATGTCTCCAATCTCTTGTTTTGTACGTTTTTTCCACGTGTCTTGACATCCAATGTATCCCTGCAAAGTTTGGTGAAGATCTGAGTATGTAGTTTTTGACCTTATATGGAACCTCCTATCTGAAAATTTGAAAATTCTTAAAAAATTCGACCAAAATCTTGATGTTCCGAATCCTATGTTTTGTATGTTTTTTCCACGTGTCTTGACATCCAATGTATCCATGCAAAGTTTGGTGAAGATCTGAGTATGTAGTTTTTGACCTTATATTGAACCTCCCATCTGAAAATTTGAAAATTCTTAAAAAATTCGTCCAAAATCTTGATGACCCCAATCTCTTGTTTTGTACGTTTTTTCCACGTGTCTTGACATCCAAAGTATCCCTGCAAAGTTTGGTGAAGATCTGAGTATGTAGTTTTTGACCTTATATGGAACCTCCTTTCTGAAAATTTGAGAATTCTTAAAAAATTCGTCCAAAATCTTGATGTCTCCAATCTCTTGTTTTGTACGTTTTTTCCACGTGTCTTGACATCCAATGTATCCATGCAAAGTTTGGTGAAGATCTGAGTATGTCGTTTTTGACCTTATCTGGAACCTCCCATCTGAAAATTTGAAAATTCTTAAAAAATCCGTGCAAAATCTTGATGACCCCAATCTCTTGTTTTGTACGTTTTTTCCACGTGTCTTGACATCCAATGTATCCATGCAAAGTTTGGTGAAGTTCTGAGTATGTCGTTTTTGACCTTATCTGGAACCTCCCATCTGAAAATTTGAAAATTCTTAAAAAATTCGTCGAAAATCTTGATGTCTCCAATCTCTTGTTTTGTACGTTTTTTCCACGTGTCTTGACATGCAAAGTATCCCTGCAACGTTTGGTGAAGATCTGAGTATGTAGTTTTTGACCTTATCTGGAACCTCCTATCTGAAAATTTGAAAATTCTTAAAAAATTCGTCCAAAATCTTGATGTCTCCAATCTCTTGTTTTGTACGTTTTTTCCACGTGTCTTGACATCCAATGTATCCCTGCAATGTTTGGTGAAGATCTGAGTATGTAGTTTTTGACCTTATATGGAGCCTCCTATCTGAAAATTTGAAAATTCTTAAAAAATTCGTCCAAAATCTTGATGTCTCCAATCTCTTGTTTTGTACGTTCTTTCCACGTGTCTTGACATCCAATGTATCCCTGCAATGTTTGGTGAAGATCTGAGTATGTAGTTTTTGACCTTATATGGAACCTCCTATCTGAAAATTTGAAAATTCTTAAAAGAATTTAACAAAATCTTGATGTCCCCAATCCTATGTTTTGTATGTTTTTTCCACGTGTCTTGACATACAATGTATCCCTGCAGAGTTTGGTGAAGATCTGAGTATGTAGTTTTTGACCTTATCTGGAACCTCCCATCTGAAAATTTGAAAATTCCTAAAAAATCCGTCCAAAATCTTGTTGACCCGAATCTCTTGTTTTGTACGTTTTTTCCACGTGTCTTGACATCCAATGTATCCCTGCAAAGTTTGGTGAAGATCTGAGTATGTAGTTTTTGACCTTATCTGGAACCGCATTTCTGAAAATTTGAAAATTTTTAAAAAAATCGTCCAAAATCTTGATGTCTCCAATCTCTTGTTTTGTACGTTTTTTCCACGTGTCTTGACATCCAATGTATCCCTGCAAAATTTGGTGAAGATCTGAGTATGTAGTTTTTGACCTTATATGGAACCTCCTATCTGAAAATTTGAAAATTCTTAAAAAATTCGTCCAAAATCTTGATGTCTCCAATCTCTTGTTTTGTACGTTTTTTCCACGTGTCTCGACCTCCAATGGATCCCTGCAAAGTTTGGTGAAGATCTGAGTTTGTCGTTTTTGACCTTATCTGGAACCTCCCATCTGAAAATTTGAAAATTCTTAAAAAATTCGTCGAAAATCTTGATGTCTCCGATCTCTTGTTTTGTACGTTTTTTCCACGTGTCTTGACATGCAAAGTATTCCTGCAAAGTTTGGTGAAGATCTGAGTATGTAGTTTTTGACCTCATCTGGAACCTCCTATCTGAAAATTTGAAAATTCTTAAAAAATTCGTCCAAAATCTTGATGTCTCCAATCTCTTGTTTTGTACGTTTTTTCCACGTGTCTTGACATCCAATGTATCCCTGCAAAGTTTGGTGAAGATCTGAGTATGTAGTTTTTGACCTTATCTGGAACCTCCTATCTGAAAATTTGAAAATTCTTAAAAAATTCGTCCAAAATCTTGATGTCTCCAATCTCTTGTTTTGTACGTTTTTTCCACGTGTCTTGATATCCAATGTATCCCTGCAAAGTTTGGTGAAGATCTGAGTATGTCGTTTTTGACCTTATCTGGAACATCCTTTCTGAAAATTTGAAAATTGTTAAAAAATTCGTCCAAAATCTTGATGTCTCCAATCTCTTTTTTGTACGTTTTTTCCACGTGTCTTGACATCCAATGTATCCCTGCAAAGTTTGGTGAAGATCTGAGTATGTAGTTTTTGACCTTATCTGGAACCTCCCATCTGAAAATTTGAAAATTCTTAAAAAATTCGACCAAAATCTTGATGTCTCCAATCTTTTGTTTTGTACGTTTTTTCCACGTGTCTTGACACATAATGTATCCATGCAAAGTTTGGTGAAGATCTGAGTATGTAGTTTTTGACCTTATATGGAACCTCCTATCTTAAAATTTGAAAATTCTTAAAAAATTCGTCCAAAATCTTGATGTCTCCAATCTCTTGTTTTGTACGTTTTTTCCACGTGTCTTGACATCCAATGTATCCCTGCAAAGTTTGGTGAAGATCTGAGTATGTAGTTTTTGACCTTATCTGGAACCTCCCATCTGAAAATTTGAAAATTCCTAAAAAATCCGTGCAAAATCTTGATGACCCCAATCTCTTGTTTTGTACGTTTTTTCCACGTGTCTTGACATCCAATGTATTCCTGCAATGTTTGGTGAAGATCTGAGTATGTAGTTTTTGACCTTATATGGAACCTCCTATCTGAAAATTTGAAAATTCTTAAAAAATTCGACCAAAATCTTGATGTTCCGAATCCTATGTTTTGTATGTTTTTTCCACGTGTCTTGACATCCAATGTATCCCTGCAAAGTTTGGTGAAGATCTGAGTATGTCGTTTTTGACCTTATCTGGAACATCCTATCTGAAAATTTGAAAATTCTTAAAAAATTCGTCCAAAATCTTGATGTCTCCAATCTCTTGTTTTGTACGTTTTTTCCACGTGTCTTGACATCCAATGTATCCCTGCAAAGTTTGGTGAAGATCTGAGTATGTAGTTTTTGACCTTATATGGAACCTCTGAAAATTTGAAAATTCTTAAAAGAATTTAACAAAATCTTGATGTCCCCAATCCTATGTTTTGTATGTTTTTTCCACGTGTCTTGACATACAATGTATCCCTGCAGAGTTTGGTGAAGATCTGAGTATGTAGTTTTTGACCTTATCTGGAACCTCCCATCTGAAAATTTGAAAATTCCTAAAAAATCCGTCCAAAATCTTGTTGACCCGAATCTCTTGTTTTGTACGTTTTTTCCACGTGTCTTGACATCCAATGTATCCCTGCAAAGTTTGGTGAAGATCTGAGTATGTAGTTTTTGACCTTATCTGGAACCGCATTTCTGAAAATTTGAAAATTTTTAAAAAAATCGTCCAAAATCTTGATGTCTCCAATCTCTTGTTTTGTACGTTTTTTCCACGTGTCTTGACATCCAATGTATCCCTGCAAAGTTTGGTGAAGATCTGAGTATGTAGTTTTTGACCTTACATGGAACCTCCTATCTGAAAATTTGAAAATTCTTAAAAAATTCGTCCAAAATCTTGATGTCTCCAATCTCTTGTTTTGTACGTTTTTTCCACGTGTCTCGACCTCCAATGGATCCCTGCAAAGTTTGGTGAAGATCTGAGTATGTCGTTTTTGACCTTATCTGGAACCTCCCATCTGAAAATTTGAAAATTCTTAAAAAATTCGTCGAAAATCTTGATGTCTCCGATCTCTTGTTTTGTACGTTTTTTCCACGTGTCTTGACATGCAAAGTATTCCTGCAAAGTTTGGTGAAGATCTGAGTATGTAGTTTTTGACCTCATCTGGAACCTCCTATCTGAAAATTTGAAAATTCTTAAAAAATTCGTCCAAAATCTTGATGTCTCCAATCTCTTGTTTTGTACGTTTTTTCCACGTGTCTTGACATCCAATGTATCCCTGCAAAGTTTGGTGAAGATCTGAGTATGTAGTTTTTGACCTTATCTGGAACCTCCTATCTGAAAATTTGAAAATTCTTAAAAAATTCGTCCAAAATCTTGATGTCTCCAATCTCTTGTTTTGTACGTTTTTTCCACGTGTCTTGATATCCAATGTATCCCTGCAAAGTTTGGTGAAGATCTGAGTATGTCGTTTTTGACCTTATCTGGAACATCCTTTCTGAAAATTTGAAAATTGTTAAAAAATTCGTCCAAAATCTTGATGTCTCCAATCTCTTTTTTGTACGTTTTTTCCACGTGTCTTGACATCCAATGTATCCCTGCAAAGTTTGGTGAAGATCTGAGTATGTAGTTTTTGACCTTATCTGGAACCTCCCATCTGAAAATTTGAAAATTCTTAAAAAATTCGACCAAAATCTTGATGTCTCCAATCTTTTGTTTTGTACGTTTTTTCCACGTGTCTTGACACATAATGTATCCATGCAAAGTTTGGTGAAGATCTGAGTATGTAGTTTTTGACCTTATATGGAACCTCCTATCTGAAAATTTGAAAATTCTTAAAAAATTCGTCCAAAATCTTGATGTCTCCAATCTCTTGTTTTGTACGTTTTTTCCACGTGTCTTGACATCCAATGTATCCCTGCAAAGTTTGGTGAAGATCTGAGTATGTAGTTTTTGACCTTATCTGGAACCTCCCATCTGAAAATTTGAAAATTCCTAAAAAATCCGTGCAAAATCTTGATGACCCCAATCTCTTGTTTTGTACGTTTTTTCCACGTGTCTTGACATCCAATGTATTCCTGCAATGTTTGGTGAAGATCTGAGTATGTAGTTTTTGACCTTATATGGAACCTCCTATCTGAAAATTTGAAAATTCTTAAAAAATTCGACCAAAATCTTGATGTTCCGAATCCTATGTTTTGTATGTTTTTTCCACGTGTCTTGACATCCAATGTATCCATGCAAAGTTTGGTGAAGATCTGAGTATGTAGTTTTTGACCTTATATTGAACCTCCCATCTGAAAATTTGAAAATTCTTAAAAAATTCGTCCAAAATCTTGATGACCCCAATCTCTTGTTTTGTACGTTTTTTCCACGTGTCTTGACATCCAAAGTATCCCTGCAAAGTTTGGTGAAGATCTGAGTATGTAGTTTTTGACCTTATATGGAACCTCCTTTCTGAAAATTTGAGAATTCTTAAAAAATTCGTCCAAAATCTTGATGTCTCCAATCTCTTGTTTTGTACGTTTTTTCCACGTGTCTTGACATCCAATGTATCCATGCAAAGTTTGGTGAAGATCTGAGTATGTCGTTTTTGACCTTATCTGGAACCTCCCATCTGAAAATTTGAAAATTCTTAAAAAATTCGTCGAAAATCTTGATGTCTCCAATCTTTTGTTTTGTACGTTTTTTCCACGTGTCTTGACATGCAAAGTATCCCTGCAACGTTTGGTGAAGATCTGAGTATGTAGTTTTTGACCTTATCTGGAACCTCCTATCTGAAAATTTGAAAATTCTTCAAAAATTCGTCGAAAATCTTGATGTCTCCAATCTCTTGTTTTGTACGTTTTTTCCACGTGTCTTGACATCCAATGTATTCCTGCAATGTTTGGTGGAGATCTGAGTATGTAGTTTTAGACCTTATCTGGAACCTCCTATCTGAAAATTTGAAAATTCTTCAAAAATTCGTCCAAAATCTTGATGTCTCCAATCTCTTGTTTTGTACGTTTTTTCCACGTGTCTCGACCTCCAATGGATCCCTGCAAAGTTTGGTGAAGATCTGAGTATGTCGTTTTTGACCTTATCTGGAACATCCTTTCTGAAAATTTGAAAATTCTTAAAAAATTCGTCGAAAATCTTGATGTCTCCAATCTCTTGTTTTGTACGTTTTTTCCACGTGTCTTGACATCCAATGTATCCCTGCAAAGTTTGGTGAAGATCTGAGTATGTAGTTTTTGACCTTATATGGAACCTCCTATCTGAAAATTTGAAAATTCTTAAAAAATTCGTCCAAAATCTTGATGTCTCCAATCTCTTGTTTTGTACGTTTTTTCCACGTGTCTCGACCTCCAATGGATCCCTGCAAAGTTTGGTGAAGATCTGAGTATGTCGTTTTTGACCTTATCTGGAACCTCCCATCTGAAAATTTGAAAATTCTTAAAAAATTCGTCGAAAATCTTGATGTCTCCGATCTCTTGTTTTGTACGTTTTTTCCACGTGTCTTGACATGCAAAGTATTCCTGCAAAGTTTGGTGAAGATCTGAGTATGTAGTTTTTGACCTCATCTGGAACCTCCTATCTGAAAATTTGAAAATTCTTAAAAAATTCGTCCAAAATCTTGATGTCTCCAATCTCTTGTTTTGTACGTTTTTTCCACGTGTCTTGACATCCAATGTATCCCTGCAAAGTTTGGTGAAGATCTGAGTATGTCGTTTTTGACCTTATCTGGAACATCCTTTCTGAAAATTTGAAAATTGTTAAAAAATTCGTCCAAAATCTTGATGTCTCCTATCTCTTGTTTTGTACGTTTTTTCCACGTGTCTTGACATCCAATGTATCCCTGCAAAGTTTGGTGAAGATCTGAGTATGTAGTTTTTGACCTTATCTGGAACCTCCCATCTGAAAATTTGAAAATTCTTAAAAAATTCGACCAAAATCTTGATGTCTCCAATCTCTTGTTTTGTACGTTTTTTCCACGTGTCTTGACACATAATGTATCAATGCAAAGTTTGGTGAAGATCTGAGTATGTAGTTTTTGACCTTATCTGGAACCTCCTATCTGAAAATTTGAAAATTCTTAAAAAATTCGTCCAAAATCTTGATGTCTCCAATCTCTTGTTTTGTACGTTTTTTCCACGTGTCTTGACATCCAATGTATCCCTGCAAAGTTTGGTGAAGATCTGAGTATGTAGTTTTTGACCTTATCTGGAACCTCCCATCTGAAAATTTGAAAATTCCTAAAAAATCCGTCCAAAATCTTGATGACCCCAATCTCTTGTTTTGTACTTTTTTTCCACGTGTCTCGACCTCCAATGTATCCCTGCAAAGTTTGGTGAAGATCTGAGTATGTAGTTTTTGACCTTATATGGAACCTCCTTTCTGAAAATTTGAGAATTCTTAAAAAATTCGTCCAAAATCTTGATGTCTCCAATCTCTTGTTTTGTACGTTTTTTCCACGTGTCTTGACATCCAATGTATCCATGCAAAGTTTGGTGAAGATCTGAGTATGTCGTTTTTGACCTTATCTGGAACCTCCCATCCGAAAATTTGAAAATTCTTAAAAAATTCGTCGAAAATCTTGATGTCTCCAATCTCTTGTTTTGTACGTTTTTTCCACGTGTCTTGACATACAAAGTATCCCTGCAACGTTTGGTGAAGATCTGAGTATGTAGTTTTTGACCTTATCTGGAACCTCCTATCTGAAAATTTGAAAATTCTTCAAAAATTCGTCGAAAATCTTGATGTCTCCAATCTCTTGCTTTGTACGTTTTTTCCACGTCTCTTGACATCCAATGTATCCCTGCAATGTTTGGTGGAGATCTGAGTATGTAGTTTTTGACCTTATCTGGAACCTCCTATCTGAAAATTTGAAAATTCTTCAAAAATTCGTCCAAAATCTTGATGTCTCCAATCTCTTGTTTTGTACGTTTTTTCCACGTGTCTCGACCTCCAATGTATCCCTGCAAAGTTAGTGAAGATCTGAGTATGTCGTTTTTGACCTTATCTGGAACCTCCTTTCTGAAAATTTGAAAATTCTTAAAAAATTCGTCGAAAATCTTGATGTCTCCAATCTCTTGTTTTGTACGTTTTTTCCACGTTTCTTGACATCCAATGTATCCCTGCAAAGTTTGGTGAAGATCTGAGTATGTAGTTTTTGACCTTATATGGAACCTCCTTTCTGAAAATTTGAAAATTCTCAAAAAATTCGTCCATAATCTTGATGTCTCCAATCTCTTGTTTTGTACGTTTTTTCCACGTGTCTTGACATCCAATGTATCCCTGCAAAGTTTGGTGAAGATCTGAGCATGTAGTTTTTGACCTTATATGGAACCTCCTATCTGAAAATTTGAAAATTCTTAAAAAATTCGTCCAAAATCTTGATGTCACCAATCCTATGTTTTGTATGTTTTTTCCACGTGTCTTGACATCCAATGTATCCATGCAAAGTTTGGTGAAGATCTGAGTATGTCGTTTTTGACCTTATCTGGAACCTCCCATCTGAAAATTTGAAAATTCTTAAAAAATTCGTCGAAAATCTTGATGTCTCCGATCTCTTGTTTTGTACGTTTTTTCCACGTGTCTTGACATGCAAAGTATTCCTGCAAAGTTTGGTGAAGATCTGAGTATGTAGTTTTTGACCTCATCTGGAACCTCCTATCTGAAAATTTGAAAATTCTTAAAAAATTCGTCCAAAATTTTGATGTCTCCAATCTCTTGTTTTGTACGTTTTTTCCACGTGTCTTGACATCCAATGTATCCCTGCAATGTTTGGTGAAGATCTGAGTATGTAGTTTTTGACCTTATCTGGAACCTCCCATCTGAAAATTTGAAAATTCCTAAAAAATCCGTCCAAAATCTTGATGACCCCAATCTCTTGTTTTGTACGTTTTTTCCACGTGTCTTGACATCCAATGTATCCCTGCAAAGTTTGGTGAAGATCTGAGTATGTAGTTTTTGACCTTATCTGGAACCTCCTATCTGAAAATTTGAAAATTCTTAAAAAATTCGTCCAAAATCTTGATGTCTCCAATCTCTTGTTTTGTACGTTTTTTCCACGTGTCTTGATATCCAATGTATCCCTGCAAAGTTTGGTGAAGATCTGAGTATGTCGTTTTTGACCTTATCTGGAACATCCTTTCTGAAAATTTGAAAATTGTTAAAAAATTCGTCCAAAATCTTGATGTCTCCAATCTCTTTTTTGTACGTTTTTTCCACGTGTCTTGACATCCAATGTATCCCTGCAAAGTTTGGTGAAGATCTGAGTATGTAGTTTTTGACCTTATCTGGAACCTCCCATCTGAAAATTTGAAAATTCTTAAAAAATTCGACCAAAATCTTGATGTCTCCAATCTTTTGTTTTGTACGTTTTTTCCACGTGTCTTGACACATAATGTATCCATGCAAAGTTTGGTGAAGATCTGAGTATGTAGTTTTTGACCTTATATGGAACCTCCTATCTGAAAATTTGAAAATTCTTAAAAAATTCGTCCAAAATCTTGATGTCTCCAATCTCTTGTTTTGTACGTTTTTTCCACGTGTCTTGACATCCAATGTATCCCTGCAAAGTTTGGTGAAGATCTGAGTATGTAGTTTTTGACCTTATCTGGAACCTCCCATCTGAAAATTTGAAAATTCCTAAAAAATCCGTGCAAAATCTTGATGACCCCAATCTCTTGTTTTGTACGTTTTTTCCACGTGTCTTGACATCCAATGTATTCCTGCAATGTTTGGTGAAGATCTGAGTATGTAGTTTTTGACCTTATATGGAACCTCCTATCTGAAAATTTGAAAATTCTTAAAAAATTCGACCAAAATCTTGATGTTCCGAATCCTATGTTTTGTATGTTTTTTCCACGTGTCTTGACATCCAATGTATCCATGCAAAGTTTGGTGAAGATCTGAGTATGTAGTTTTTGACCTTATATTGAACCTCCCATCTGAAAATTTGAAAATTCTTAAAAAATTCGTCCAAAATCTTGATGACCCCAATCTCTTGTTTTGTACGTTTTTTCCACGTGTCTTGACATCCAAAGTATCCCTGCAAAGTTTGGTGAAGATCTGAGTATGTAGTTTTTGACCTTATATTGAACCTCCCATCTGAAAATTTGAAAATTCTTAAAAAATTCGTCCAAAATCTTGATGTCTCCAATCTCTTGTTTTGTACGTTTTTTCCACGTGTCTTGACATCCAATGTATCCATGCAAAGTTTGGTGAAGATCTGAGTATGTCGTTTTTGACCTTATCTGGAACCTCCCATCTGAAAATTTGAAAATTCTTAAAAAATTCGTCGAAAATCTTGATGTCTCCAATCTTTTGTTTTGTACGTTTTTTCCACGTGTCTTGACATGCAAAGTATCCCTGCAACGTTTGGTGAAGATCTGAGTATGTAGTTTTTGACCTTATCTGGAACCTCCTATCTGAAAATTTGAAAATTCTTCAAAAATTCGTCGAAAATCTTGATGTCTCCAATCTCTTGTTTTGTACGTTTTTTCCACGTGTCTTGACATCCAATGTATTCCTGCAATGTTTGGTGGAGATCTGAGTATGTAGTTTTAGACCTTATCTGGAACCTCCTATCTGAAAATTTGAAAATTCTTCAAAAATTCGTCCAAAATCTTGATGTCTCCAATCTCTTGTTTTGTACGTTTTTTCCACGTGTCTCGACCTCCAATGGATCCCTGCAAAGTTTGGTGAAGATCTGAGTATGTCGTTTTTGACCTTATCTGGAACATCCTTTCTGAAAATTTGAAAATTCTTAAAAAATTCGTCGAAAATCTTGATGTCTCCAATCTCTTGTTTTGTACGTTTTTTCCACGTGTCTTGACATCCAATGTATCCCTGCAAAGTTTGGTGAAGATCTGAGTATGTAGTTTTTGACCTTATATGGAACCTCCTATCTGAAAATTTGAAAATTCTTAAAAAATTCGTCCAAAATCTTGATGTCTCCAATCTCTTGTTTTGTACGTTTTTTCCACGTGTCTCGACCTCCAATGGATCCCTGCAAAGTTTGGTGAAGATCTGAGTATGTCGTTTTTGACCTTATCTGGAACCTCCCATCTGAAAATTTGAAAATTCTTAAAAAATTCGTCGAAAATCTTGATGTCTCCGATCTCTTGTTTTGTACGTTTTTTCCACGTGTCTTGACATGCAAAGTATTCCTGCAAAGTTTGGTGAAGATCTGAGTATGTAGTTTTTGACCTCATCTGGAACCTCCTATCTGAAAATTTGAAAATTCTTAAAAAATTCGTCCAAAATCTTGATGTCTCCAATCTCTTGTTTTGTACGTTTTTTCCACGTGTCTTGACATCCAATGTATCCCTGCAATGTTTGGTGAAGATCTGAGTATGTAGTTTTTGACCTTATCTGGAACCTCCCATCTGAAAATTTGAAAATTCCTAAAAAATCCGTCCAAAATCTTGGCGACCCCAATCTCTTGTTTTGTACTTTTTTTCCACGTGTCTCGACCTCCAATGTATCCCTGCAAAGTTTGGTGAAGATCTGAGTATGTAGTTTTTGACCTTATATGGAACCTCCTATCTGAAAATTTGAAAATTCTTAAAAAATTCGTCCAAAATCTTGATGTCACCAATCCTATGTTTTGTATGTTTTTTCCACGTGTCTTGACATCCAATGTATCCATGCAAAGTTTGGTGAAGATCTGAGTATGTCGTTTTTGACCTTATCTGGAACCTCCCATCTGAAAATTTGAAAATTCTTAAAAAATTCGTCGAAAATCTTGATGTCTCCGATCTCTTGTTTTGTACGTTTTTTCCACGTGTCTTGACATGCAAAGTATTCCTGCAAAGTTTGGTGAAGATCTGAGTATGTAGTTTTTGACCTCATCTGGAACCTCCTATCTGAAAATTTGAAAATTCTTAAAAAATTCGTCCAAAATTTTGATGTCTCCAATCTCTTGTTTTGTACGTTTTTTCCACGTGTCTTGACATCCAATGTATCCCTGCAATGTTTGGTGAAGATCTGAGTATGTAGTTTTTGACCTTATCTGGAACCTCCCATCTGAAAATTTGAAAATTCCTAAAAAATCCGTCCAAAATCTTGATGA